>NW_011430369.1:0-536 GCF_000754665.1 Bison bison bison
TTCTATATATTCATTAATGTGTGTAAGGGCAGGGGATGTGGAGACGTAGCAACAAACATTGGCTCAACAAATGAAAAACCCTTCATCAACACAATTTCTAATTAGCCCACTCACTATACTTATAGTTTTCTAACTTCTCTAAAGAACCTGTTTTTAGAGGGTTTAAAGCATCTCGTGCCTCTCACGGTTGGGAGGCTGTGAGCAAATCACATGTGGCCGGAGGAGCCTGTCAGGCAGGCTAGAGAACCTTCAGAGGAGTTTGTAGGTTAGAACACTCTTGTCACACCCAAGAGTTTTTATTGACTGGAGCTCTAGGTTAACTCCTTCTCCGAAAGAGGTGGTGGGGGACAGCCCCCCATAAAGTCAGAGGTGTAGGTAAGAGCACAAAGTAGTAAAGTAGGGAAGCTCTGGTTATGGGGGTAGACGCTCGAGGATTTCCAGGGGGACTCCTGAGGCTCGATCCCGCCTTTGTGTATGTCGAGCCTCCTTCCTCATGACCTTTGTCACGGGCGGAGTACCTCACTCTGGCCCCCCAA
>NW_011430370.1:0-592 GCF_000754665.1 Bison bison bison
TTGCAAGAGTCGGACTGCAAGGAGATCAAACCAATCAATCCTTAAAAAAAAAATCAATCCTGAATACTCATTGGAAGCACTGATGCTGAAGCTAAAGCTCTAATACTTTGACCATATGATGGGAAGAGCCAATTCATTGGAAAAGACCCTGATGCTGGGAAAGATTGAGGGTGGGAGGAGAAGGGGGTGACCAAAGATGAGATGGTTGGATGGTATCATGGACTCAATGGACATGAGTTTGAGCAAACTGTGGAAGATAGTGAAGGATAGGTAAGACTTCTTCCCTGCAAACTGGAGTGCTGCATTTTATGGGTTCACAAAGTCAAACATGATTTAAATTCTGAACAATTATAGTACTTTTTTCTTTTTTTAACAGAAATGTCTGTTTAGGTCTTTCTGCTGATTATTTGATCGGGTTGTTTGTTTCTCTGATGCTGAGATACATGAGCCTCTTGTATATTTGCAGATTAGTCCTGACAAAGCACTACTATTAGTCAGTACATTTCATTTCTTTGCCAATGGTCAAGTGCCTTGCAAGTATATTAGCAAAACAGGCCAATTCCAAACTTACTGGAATTAAACTTCACAGTGT
>NW_011430371.1:0-527 GCF_000754665.1 Bison bison bison
CCAGTTCCATTCTTCTTTCTCAAGATCGCTTTGGCTATTCGAGGTTTTTTGTATTTCCATACAAATTGTGAAATTATTTGTTCTAGCTCTGTGAAGAATACTGTTGGTAGCTTGATAGGGATTGCATTGAATCTATAAATTGCTTTGGGTAGTATACTCATTTTCACTATATTGATTCTTCCAATCCATGAACATGGTATATTTCTCCATCTATTAGTGTCCTCTTTGATTTCTTTCACCAGTGTTTTATAGTTTTCTATATATAGGTCTTTAGTTTCTTTAGGTAGATATATTCCTAAGTATTTTATTCTTTCCGTTGCAATGGTGAATGGAATTGTTTCCTTAATTTCTCTTTCTGTTTTCTCATTATTAGTGTATAGGAATGCAAGGGATTTCTGTGTGTTGATTTTATATCCTGCCACTTTACTGTAGTCATTGATTATTTCTAGTAATTTTCTGGTGGATTCTTTAGGGTTTCTATGTAGAGGATCATGTCATCTGCAAATAGTGAGAGTTTTTACTTCTTC
>NW_011430372.1:0-673 GCF_000754665.1 Bison bison bison
AAAGCTGATGTAATTTTAAAGTACAATGCAGATGAAGCTAGAAATATGAAAGCTTATGGAAAGCTTCAGAAATACGGTAGTTAATATCAAAGTTATTACATTCCCCTGTCTTTTCATAGTATTTGCTACTTAGTATTTAGGTGAAACAGTCGTTTCAGAATTCTCTTTCCTGTATTTTTGTCATAGATGCTTAAATTTGCTTTAAGTAGGTATTAAATACTTCAGAATATTAACAACTTAGTAATGGATTCTCTCCCTAATATATGTTCTTTTGGTAGGGAATTAAAAAGACTTACAAGTCCTAGACTTGTACATAATAATTGTTAAAGGAATGCCTCTTTTACACTCTTAAAAACAAACTCTTAAGAGATCATACCTGTTTTCTAGCTAATCAAGGACAACATTTATGGTACTGGTATTGATTTTTTTGGAAAAGAGTATTTAGTTTTTCTTAGTGTATAGAGTACTGTTGTGGAGCTTTGTGGACAGTGTTTTTAAATCCCTTTTATTTCTTAGAGACAAAAATATTTTATTCTTCCTCTAGTAAGCTTGGGAAAATTAAAATAAGTTTTTAGTAGAAAAAAAAGAGGAAGTGTACTAAACTCACATTTTGAACATGATAGCATTTTTTTATTCTGTTACAGTGCATTTTATTATATAAATTATGAGGTGT
>NW_011430373.1:0-591 GCF_000754665.1 Bison bison bison
GAAACTTCTTGAGAATGTCTTTTTGTGACCACATGCTGCTATTTCTATCTTATATAAATATAAGAAGTAGAATTTCTGTGCTATAAGGCATATTAATTTTCAATTTTTATAACTCTAATAATTTAACTTAACTCCAGTGATTTAACAACTATAACAATTTAACTTCCACCAACTGCCTATGAGAGCTCCTGTTTTTTCACAACTTTGCTATCAATTCAGTATTGTCAGTCTTTTAGTTTAGTACTCTGGTGAGCATTTAGTTGTACTTTGTTTTTATTTCAATTTGTACCACATGATTACCAACGAGGACGAACACTTCCACATGGTTTTGGCCACAGAAGACTTTCCTACGGGGACTGGTTAGAGAACGGTGTACATATTCCCACTGGACTGTCTTTTTTCTCGTTGTTGTGTAAAAGTTTCCTATAAATTCTGTGTATATGTTGCGATTTATGTTTACCCACATGTTTACTATTTTCTGATATTCTTTATTCATTCCTGCATTCCTTGGCTTCCATGTGGCAGATATTTCATTGGCATTGAATCACTCCTTTTACTGTTTCATTAGAGCTGCTCTGCTGGTGATGAATT
>NW_011430374.1:0-597 GCF_000754665.1 Bison bison bison
TAGCTTTAATGTTTGTAACCTGGGACCCTTGAGTTAATTCTTTTTCTTGTTATAGCCCACCACACCTTTGCTCTGTAGGAATGCAACTTTATCTAATGCTTTTTTGGAGGGTGGCTCCTGACCAACCACCTTTAGAGAAAATAAGTTTTCTGAAGAAAGGTACTTAAAATGTTAACAGGCCTCCGGGCCAGAAGATGATGCAAATCACCGAAGCGTTTGCATATGATAAGTTTGCAGGAAGAAAGCCTGGTTGCTGCAAGACTCTACCCCTTCCCCCATTATCCTATATGCATAACTTAAGGCAATAAAAACTACTTTAGAAAAAAAAAGTGCGGCCCTTGTTCACCGAAACTTGGTCTCACCATGTCGTTCTTTCTCTTACCTTCTGGCTGAATTTTTCAGCCTCTTTTCTCCACTGAATTTCCTCCCCGAGCTATCCTCATTCTATTACTCATTATATCCTTAATTCACATTTATTTAAGCAGTTGTTTCCTGATCTTCGCCTACGCCGTCTAAACTTCGAATAACCTGGATCAGCCGGGGCTGGTCCCCGGCACCCTACCATTGCTCGAGAGCAATGACGCGCTCCCCCTCGCC
>NW_011430375.1:0-645 GCF_000754665.1 Bison bison bison
CATTGCGAAGCACCCCGATTTCCCGGTCCCCACTTGGTAAGAACCCGATGCCCGGACACCTCTCCGAACTCCACCCTGTGAATGAAGTCAACAGGAAGGGGCAGTGACTCGCCCGGGCATCGTCCGGAAAAGACCCCCAGGTTCCAAATACCGCTCGACAAGTGGCCTCTCTCCCCGGGGACACCTCGAGAGGCAAGCGGAGTTCCATGCCTCAACCCAAGACGAGGCCTGACTCTCCTGTCCCCAGTCTGCAGGGACCCTGCGATCGGAGTCTGAAATCAGAGGAACCCTGAGGTTCCTGCCTCAACTGGAGATGAGGCCCTCTTCCAATGCACCAAACCCCGTGGAGTCCGAGAGGCCCCCCCCCCACTCCAGTTTCCCTGACTTCTCAGAGCCACCATGAGAAGCCCCCTGAGGTCACCTGCACAAGTCGAGGGAAGCCAGGGTTTCCTGCCTCAACCCGAGAAAGGCCTCGAGAGACCTTCTCCACACGTCTCAAGGCCAGGTTCCCCTACATGACTCGAGAGCAATGACGCGCTCCCCCTCGCCACTCGCATGGAGACCCGACTTCCCTGGCGCCCCACGAGAGGCTCACTGACCTCGCCGTCGTACCTCGTGAGAAACCGCACCCTGGGGCCGCCGCTC
>NW_011430376.1:0-612 GCF_000754665.1 Bison bison bison
ATTGAAGGCAGGAGGAGAAGGGGATGCCAGAGGACGAGGTGGTTAGATGGCATAACTGACTCAATGGACATGAGTTTGAGTAACCTCCGGGAGATGGGAAAGGACAGGGAAGCCTGGCATGCTGCAGTCCATAGGGTTAGTCGGACATGACCGAGTGACTACTTGCAAAAAAGTTTCAAAGCTAGTAAGTTTTAGAGCCAGGATCCAAACTGTGTCATGTAAAAAGTTTTGGTTGCAAACAACAGAAATAGATTCTAGCTAATGTGTGTGTGCTGTGTGCTTAGTCGCTCAGTTGTTTCCATGGCTCCTCCGTCCATGGGGATTCTCCAGCCAAGAATGCTGGAGTGGGTTACCATGCCCTCCTCCAAGGACTCTTCCCAACCCAGGGATCGAATCCAGGTCTCCCGCACTGCAGGCAGATTCCTTACCATCTGAGCCACCAGGGATTCCCCTACAAGAAGGGTCTTCTAGCTAATGTAGGTGAAATTTATTGAAGGCTATCAGGTGGCTCACAAAATGGATAAGAAAGGACATGCATGCATGCTAAGTTGCTTCAGTTGTGTCTGATTCTTTGTGACCCTGGGGACCATAGCCCACCAGGGTCCTCTGTCC
>NW_011430377.1:0-514 GCF_000754665.1 Bison bison bison
GAGGTTCACTGACCTCGCCGTCGTACCCCGTGAGAAAGCGCACACTGGGGCCGCCACTCGAGCACAGCCCCGAGACTCCCCCGTCATCGCGAGATGAGGGCCTTCGTCTCCTGCATGGCCTAGAGACCAATCCCGCGACCTCTCTCCAAAAGCCTCAGGAGGCTTGACTCCCTTTAGTCCACCCAGTGAGCTCCAAGAGATACCCGTCGCGACTCGAGAGCAGAGCGGGGTTCTTTGCTTGCACTCGAGATGAATGCCTGTCTCCCCTGGTGCGTCTGGAATGCAACCCCGAGATCCCTGTCGCCCCTGGGGAGGAACATTGGCTTCTGGACACAAGCCTAGATGAGGTCTATTGGCCCTGCAGTCACTCGAGAGCTATCCCCAGCTTTCTTTCGCAACTCGAATGGAAGATTGGACTTCCCTGGGCCAACACAAGAGGCATCCTGAATTCCCCGTCGTAACTCGAGAATCCCGCCGCAACTCGAGAAAAACCACGTGGTTCCCCTGTCATCGC
>NW_011430378.1:0-618 GCF_000754665.1 Bison bison bison
CAGACAGACAAGACAAGACATCTTCCAGTTTTCCGCCTGAGATGGAAAAGATTTCTTTGAGCCGATTTTTCTGGGGAGTGGGGGGTGGGGCTGGCGGCCAGGCAGGCTTTGGGAAGGAGCTCATGGTTTGGAATTGCATATGAAAAGAACCAGCTTTCCGGGTTCCAAGGAATCAAGTTTCCTTGCAAACCAACTTTGTCCGGTTCTAGAGAACTATCATGGCCCTCCTAGGTCAGGTCATCTTTCCTTCCGTAGCCCTCGTTTGATCCCTGAATTCTAGACAGCTTGGATTGCCTCTGTGGGCTGGATGGATTGTCCCCGTTTACCGGGCGCGGGAGCGAGGTCCCAGAGGCTCTCCTGGAACCGGGCGTGGGGCGGGGCTCACCGGGAGCCCGTGGTGAAGGTGGGCAGCGCACCGGGAGCGCGCCCGGGCGGGGCGAAGCCGGGCGGCGCGGGTCGGGAACCGGGTCGCGGCGGGGATGGGGGCGGTCCCAGTTGTGCTCCGGGGATCCCCACTGCGGCTGGGAAGGCACCGGGAGCATGGCAGGGCGGGCGGCGCGGGGCGGGGTCGGCTCCTGGCGGGGTGGGGAGGGCTTCCCCGTTGTCCTCTCGGGGGTC
>NW_011430379.1:0-754 GCF_000754665.1 Bison bison bison
TTGCATAGAAACTAATGAAAATGAAAACACAACAACTCAAAACCTGTGGGACACGGTAAAAGCAGTCCTAAGGGGAAAGTTCATAGCAATACAGGCATACCTCAAGAAACAAGAAAAAAGTCAAATAAATAACCTAACCCTACACCTAAAGCAACTAGAAAAGGAAGAAATGAAGAACCCCAGGGTTAGTAGAAGGAAAGAAATCTTAAAAATTAGGGCAGAAATAAATGCAAAAGAACAAAAGAGACCATAGCAAAAATCAACAAAGCCAAAAGCTGGTTCTTTGAAAGGATAAATAAAATTGACAAACCATTAGCCAGACTCATCAAGAAACAAAGGGAGAAAAATCAAATCAATAAAATTAGAAATGAAAATGGAGAGATCACAACAGACAACACAGAAATACAAAGGATCATAAGAGACTACTATCAACAATTATATGCCAATAAAATGGACAATAGTGGAAGAAATAGGACAAATTACTTAGAAAAGTACAACTTTCCAAAACTGGACCAGGAAGAAATAGAAAATCTTAACAGACCCATCACAAGCACGGAAATTGAAACTGTATAAAAAATACTTCCAGCAAACAAAAGACCCAGGTCCAGACGGCTTCACAGCTGAATTCTACCAAAAATTTAGAGAAGAGCCAACACCTATCCTGCTCAAACTCTTCCAGAAAATTGCAGAGGAAGGTAAACTTCCAAACTCATTCTATGAGGCCACCATCACCCTAATACCAAAACCTGACAAA
>NW_011430380.1:0-852 GCF_000754665.1 Bison bison bison
ACCCAAAGCATGTAAAATTTCTTTTGCAGGTGACTTTTCCCCCTTTAGAATAAGTAAATGGCATGTTAATATGCTTTACTATTTGTAGTAAATATTTTATAAATTAAAAATTATAGTTATGATCGGATACATATTTTACTGTTTACCATATATTTAAACTGGACATATTTTACTTCAATAAATTTACTCCCTTATGTAAAAAAAAAAAAATGTTGAATTAATAGATGTCAGGCCCCTCGAACCAAGGAGAACATAAACCAATGGGAGACATTCATCTTTTGTTTTCACAGAAACAGCCTAAGAGAAACTCATTATCTTCTGATGGAAGGAGGGAGAGGAGGTTTTGGGTTGAAGGTGGGAAGGGGAATCAGTGAAAATTCTGTGAACAATCAGACAGGAGTTACTTGGGTTGACCATATGCTCATTCCACTCTATGATCCGCAGAGGGTCTACTGCCTCTCGAGGAGAAAGACGGGAACACCAAGGCTGAGCCATGGTCTAGAAGTTTCATCCACTGACTGGCAGAAGCATACCAGAATTCATGAGAGTCTTCTACCCTTAGATGAAAGATGGAGGAATAGAGAGTCTGGGCATATAATTGCCACTCATCTCTCATCCAATAAAAACAACTTTTTAGCAGTTTCTGATAATGATAGCACAGGATGTTAGTGGCTAACATTAGAATCAACTTGGACTATATCAGAGTTAGGCTACAGATGATATTCTACAGCATTTTCCTCTGCCCCCCTATTTCTGACTACCATTTATGTTCCTTTACCTCTGCTATGGCACTGTCCTCCACTCCATTCTTTGACTTTAAAAAACAACTGCAGCCATAAAATAAAAATCAAA
>NW_011430381.1:0-541 GCF_000754665.1 Bison bison bison
TATCTTCAATATGCTGGGAAAATACGAGAGCCGTTGGAGCAGGGAGGTGACAGCATTGCATCTGCATTTCCAAAAGGTCATCTTGCTCCACATCACTAATGATTGGAGAGGCTCAACTCCAAACTCCAAGGAGGGACCACTTCACATGAGTCCGATTGGGCCTCACTGCGATGTCTGTCAATAACCAATGCTGGAGAAGATGGGGAGCAAAGGGAACTCTCCTCCACGGTGAGTAGGAATGGGCGTGGGGAGAGCCGGTATGGAAAAGAATATGGAGGTTCCCGAAGGAACTAAAAGTGGAAGTAACCTATGGTTCAGCAGTCCGACTCCCAGGCATAGATCCACCCACGGTATAAGTGAACAAGATAGATGCCCCGTTTGGGCACATCTATCTGTGCGTGCGCGCGCACATGCGCATGCGCGATCGCCTGCGAGGCAGGGGATGGGGCGGGGGCCGGGGGCTCTGGCTGGAGTCGGTGCAAGCCCCGGGATTGCCTGAGGCAAGCCAAAGGAGCCCCAGATGGAGACGGGACTGCCGGTC
>NW_011430382.1:0-512 GCF_000754665.1 Bison bison bison
TCGATCCTTGGGTCGGGTAGATCCTCTGCGGAAGGAAATGGGAACCTATCTATGGACAGAGAGGAGCCTGGTGGTCTCCAGCCCATGTGGTGGCAAAAGAGTCAGACTTGACTTAGTGACTAAAACAACAATGATGACAAAGTGGAGTCACGTGGCATAAGCGGTGAAATTTTACTTGTGGGGCATCAGCATGAGTCACTGAAACATTTCGTTTGCTGCTTCCCGCTGGAGCTTTCAACCTGGGCTTAAATCACAGGAAATGAAGAGCGCTCAAATATTCTTGTTTTATTTGTTTTAACTCTGAGCTTTCATTGTCTGACAGAAGATGTGAGAAAACAATGCTATTCTCTGTACAAAACAACTTTTGAAATATTATATATCTTTAGATAGCCTAGTACAGGGAATACATCTTAATTCTATTTTTTTTTTCCAGCTTCTTTAACATGTACCACAAACCACATTCTATTCAAGTGTTTAAAACCCTAGACCAAATCAAGTTAATAGTTTCTGGT
>NW_011430383.1:0-532 GCF_000754665.1 Bison bison bison
ACAGGGCTTTTGTAAATGATGCATTTATTGTAATTATTCTTGTTTAATTTTTCAATGTTAAGCCATGAGAGAAGGGGTTTTCCTGCGATTGTAAAATCATCATGACACGGTGTGCTTTATTATCCTTCCAGAATGTAACCAAGCTCTCCAACAATCACTCTGAAATAAGAAAACTTAATTTCAACCAATTGTTGTTGGATGTTAACGACTGGCCTAAACTGTACTTTTTCTAGCAAGAAATGCTTTTTGTCCACAGCGTGAAGTGATTTAAAAAGTACTGGGTGTTAAAATGTGAGCTTCTAATGAAATTTGGGCTGAAAGGATGCCTAGAAGAAGACTGAAAATCTCTCCTGTAACCCTGTCTCTGTGGACCTGGATCCCTCCTCTCTGGTGAGACTCTTTGGGGACCAATCTCGATGCCCTGCACCCGCTACAGAGCCATCGAGCTGGACAGTGAAGGTGCCACTTCCCAGACAGACAGGGTAGTGTAGCTCTGACAAAGGCCTTATTTTTATGGAAATCATCTTTTTAC
>NW_011430384.1:0-507 GCF_000754665.1 Bison bison bison
GTCGGGTCTCCATGCGAGTGGCGAGGGGGAGCGCGTCATTGCTCTCGAGTCATGGGAGGGGAACCTGGCCTCGAGACGTGTTGAAGAAGGTCTCTCGAGGTCTTTCTCGGGTTGAGGCAGGAAACCCTGGCTTCCCTCGACTTGTGCAGGTGACCTCAGGGGGCTTCTCATGGTGGCTCTGAGAAGTCAGGGAAACTGGAGGGTGGGGGGGGGGGTGGGCCTCTCGGTACTCCACGGGGTTTGGTGCATTGGAAGAGGGCCTCATCTCCAGTTGAGGCAGGAACCTCAGGGTTCCTCTGATTTCAGACTCCGATCGCAGGGTCCCTGCAGACTGGGGACAGGAGAGTCAGGCCTCGTCTTGGGTTGAGGCATGGAACTCCGCTTGCCTCTCGAGGTGTCCCCGGGGAGAGAGGCCACTTGTCGAGCGGTATTTGGAACCTGGGGTTCTTTTCCGGACGATGCACGGGCGAGTCACTGCCCCTTCGTGTTGACTTCATTCACAGGGTG
>NW_011430385.1:0-657 GCF_000754665.1 Bison bison bison
CAAGGAGGAGGGCACCCTGCTGCCCTTTCATGGCAGCATCTGTGGCTGTTCTGCTGAGGGGGGCCTTTCCATGGGGACCGTGTGCAGTACAAGTTTGGTGTTTTGGAACCGAATAATTAGAACGTGTAAAAATTTTAAATGATGTGGTGGTTTGATTCAAACAAAACAAAACAAAACAAAAAACCAAGCTCCAAGTTTTTTGCAAATTTAGGTTTTAATATTGAAGGCCTGTTTTCCTTCCACTGTGGCATTCTACGAAGAAATAAGCGGATTTTTTTTTTTGTTGATTTTTGTTTTTCTTTTTTTTACGAAAGATTCCGAAAAATGAGGGAAACAGGAAACCCAGAGGTGCCCCTGTAGTTTGGCGAAGGCCTTAGGAGGTCACTTGGAAATGCTGCTGGCTGTGAGGTGGGGGGAGGGGGCAGATGTGCACAGAGCTGTGCAGGCTTGTCCTTTGCATGGATGTTCTTTGTAGAAATCCACCTCGGAGCCATCTCCTGATGTGTAAGAATTTCCCAGACAAACCTTGAGCTAAACAATGCGTTTTTTCCTAGGAAATATTGGTCTTCAGCGATGTTCAAAGCCTGTGTATTTCCACTAGACTCTGGCTTCGAGGTCCGGTTACCCCCAAAAGGCTCAGAAGCGACCTGAACCAAA
>NW_011430386.1:0-743 GCF_000754665.1 Bison bison bison
TGTTGAGATTATCTATTTCTTCCTGGTTCAGTTTTGGAAGGTTATACTTTTCTGAGTATTTGTCCATTTCTTCTAAGTTGTCCATTTTATTGTCATATAGCTGCTGATAGTAGTCTCAGGATCCTTTCTATTTCTGTGTCATCTGTTGTGATTTTTCCATTTTCATTTCTACTTTGTTGAATTGATTCTTCTCCCTTTCTTTCTTGATGAATCTGGCTAATGGCTTGTTCTTTTTTTTATTTTTAATCTTAAGAACTGTCTTTCCTTTCGCTGATTTTTGTAACAGTTTCCTTTCTTTTCACTTATTTCTTCCCTAATTTTATGATTTCTTTCCTTCTGCTAACCCCGGGGTTCTTCATTTCTTCTTTTCTCATTGTTTTAGCTGGGACATTAGGTCATTTATTTGAGGTTTCTCTTGTTTCTTCAGATAAGCTTGTATTTTTATGAATCTTCCCCTTAGCACTGCTTTCTGAATCCCATTGGTTTTCATTTCGTTTTCATTCATATCGTGTTTTCATTTTTGTTTGTATCTATGCATATTTTCAATTCTTTTCTGATTTCTTCTGTTATATGTTGGTTATTCAGAAGTGTGTTGTTCAGCCTCCATATGTTTGTATTTTTAATAGTTTTATTTTTCCTGTCTGTTGTAGGTTGTTTAGTCGCTCAGTCGTTTCTGACTCTTGTGGCCCCATGGACTGTAGCCTGCCAAAACTCCTCTGTCCGTGGAACTCTCCAGGCCAGAA
>NW_011430387.1:0-518 GCF_000754665.1 Bison bison bison
TCTCCTTTCCCAAGTCTGCAGGGACCCTGGGATCGGAGTCTGAAATCAGAGGAACCCTGAGGTTCCTGTCTCAAATGGAGATGAGGCCCTCTTCCAATGCACCAAACCCAGTGGAGTGCCGAGAGGCCCCTCCCACCTCCACTTTCCCTGACTTCTCAGAGCCACCATGAGAAGCCCCCTGAGGTCACCTGCACAAGTCGAGGGACCCCAGGGTGTCCTGCCTCAACCCGAGAAAGACCTCGAGAGACCTTCTTCAACACATCTCGATGCCAGATTCCCTACTATGACTTGAGAGCAATGACGCGCTCCCCCTCGCCATTCGCATGGAGACCCGACTTCCTTGGCGCCCCACGAGAGACTCACTGACCTCGCCGTCGTACCTCGCGAGAAACCGCACACTGGGGCCGCCGCTCGAGAACAACCCCGAGCCTCCCCGTCATCGTGACTTGAAGGCCTTCGTCTCCTGTATGGCCTAGAGACCAATCTCTCGACCTCTCTCCAAACGCCTCAGGAGGCTT
>NW_011430388.1:0-622 GCF_000754665.1 Bison bison bison
TCCCCGTCGTAACTCGAGAATCCCGCCGCAACTCGGAAAACCACGGTCCCCCGTCATCGCAAGATGAAGCCCTGTCCCGCTACAGCGTCTCAGGAGAAGTCCCACGTTAGGAATTGGAGGTCGAAACGGTACTTGGCACCCTTGATGCGCCCCCACCAAAGTTCCCCCGGCATCCCGGTCTCCCTGGAGAGGAACACCGAGGTTTTCCGGCACCACTTCCTCTGAGCCCCTTCTACCCTCCTGATCTCCACAGGAGGGTCGACTCCCCTGCTTTGTCTGGAAGGGGTTCCCGACCTTCCGGTCGCACCTCAGGATGAGGCCGGTCTCACGACGACATTCCAGACGTGGCCTCGTGGGTGCTTCCACATTGCGAAGCCACCCCGTACTTTCCCGGTCCCCTCTAGATAAGAACCCGATGCCCGGACACCTCTCCGAACTCCACCCTGTGAATGAAGTCAACACGGAAGGGGCAGTGACTCGCCCGTGCATCGAACCCGGAAAAAACCCCCAGGTTACCAAATACAGCTCGACAAGTGGCCTCTCCGTCCCCGGGGACACCTCGAGAGGCAAGCGGAGTTCCATGCCTCAACCCAAGACGAGGCCTGACTCTCCTGTCCCCAGT
>NW_011430389.1:0-540 GCF_000754665.1 Bison bison bison
CCATGCTGATCTTTCTCTAGGTCTCACAGCAGATCTAGGTCAAATGAAAGGAAATAGAAGATCAGTTTGCAAGAGGAGTGGTGTACAGGAAATAACTTCATTTGACAGGAGTATGTACAGAAAATTCAAGTTTTGTTTGAGACTGCATAAGCTTGGTGCATTTTAAAAATGTTTTAGCCGTTCACATTTGTTTGTCTGTTGGAACAGTGACACACAAGGTGTAGTTCTCTATGGTTTGAAATGGGTCATATGAGGCATGTAATATCACAAATTGTTACTTTAAAATGTTCCCTTAACCAAAATTTAATTTGCTTTGAATTTTAGTCTTGCATAGGCTGATAATAAACCTCTAACTCCTGCGCAGGTAAAGTCGATGTTTAACATTATGGAAACAAAAACTGGCAAAAATTGGAAGATTTTTTTCAACATAGCTGGGATATGGTATGCAGTCTGTAGTTAAGCGGTTTTTAAAAGCTGCTGTGAACTCAAAAGCTGGAAAATTAAAGCTGCACCCTTAAATCGGATTAGAGGTTTAAAAAT
>NW_011430390.1:0-545 GCF_000754665.1 Bison bison bison
AAGCGCCGCACGGAGGGAATCAGGGTCCCGGTGCCCCTGGCTTGGGGAGGCGGCTCCACAGCCAGAGTGTTGCTCCGTTTGTGCCCAGAAAGCGCCTGCCAGACCGGGCCTTCCCTGGAGCTGCCCTCCCGCCTAGAGGCAGGTGGATGTGCTGTGCGGGCTTCCCCTGTGCGTTTGGGCTCCCTAGCACAGCCGCAGCGCAGGGGAACCAGCCCATGATCAGTGAGCTCCGGGCAGTACTTTGGTCCCAGGTTTGGAGCCCAATGCCCGGAACGCGGGAGAGAAGAGGCTGGCTGCCGGCGGGTGCTTGCAAGCCTGTTACTGGGAAGGACCGAGTGAGCTTCCACACCGGCGGAGCTCCAAGCTCTAGCGCCCAGGCGCGATAGCACAGAGCACCGGCCGACGAGGCTGCTCGTGGGCCTGGGCGAGCCTCCCCAAGCCCTGCCCAGCTTCTAGCGTTCGCGCCCGGGAAGGAGCAGGCTGCGGGAGTGTGGGAGACGTGACCGGTGCCTGACTGCTGCCTCAGCTCAGCTCTCGACCTTCCC
>NW_011430391.1:0-547 GCF_000754665.1 Bison bison bison
TACAGTCCATGAGGTCCCAAAGAGTCGGACACGACTGAGCGACTTCACTTTCACATTTCACCTTCATGCATTGGAGAAGGAAATAGCAACCCACTCCAGTGTTCTTGCCTGGAGAATCCCGGGGATGGGGGAGCCTGGTGGGCTCCCATCTGTGGGGTCACACAGAGTCGGACGTGACTGACGTGACTCAGCAGCAGCAGCATTCCTAGCTATGCTGTTCTTCTTGTTGCAGTGGGGAATGGCACTTTTTTTCTTAGTTTCTCTTTCTGATTTTTCTTGTGCTGTAAGTCTGCAAAGGATTTCTGTGTATTAATTTTGTATCCTGGGCTTTACTAAATTCATTGATTAGCTCTAGTAATTTTATGGTTCTATCTATAGGGTCTTCTATGAATAGAAACTAGGTCATCTGCAACCAATGACAGATGGACTTCTTCTTTTCCAATATGTGTCTTTCTCGTTTTCTTCTCTGATTGCTATGTCTATGACTTAAAAACTATATTGATTAATAGGAATAGAGTGGGCCCATGATCTTGATGCTGATCTTAGA
>NW_011430392.1:0-505 GCF_000754665.1 Bison bison bison
GGCAAGAATATACAATGGATTAAAGACAATCTCTTTAACAAGTGGTGCTGGGAAATCTGGTCAACCACTTAGTAAAAGAAATGAAACTAGAACACTTTCTAACACCATATACAAAATAAACTCAAAATGGATTAAAGATCTCAACGTAAGACCAGAAACTATAAAACTCCTAGAGGAGAACATAGGCAAAACACTCTCTGACATACATCACAGCAGGATCCTCTATGACCCACCTCCCAGAATATTGGAAATAAAAGCAAAAATAAACAAATGGGACCTAATTAAACTTAAAAGCTTCTGCACATCAAAGGAAACTATTAGCAAAGTGAAAAGACAGCCTTCAGAATGGGAGAAAATAATAGCAAATGAAGCAACCGACAAACAACTAATCTCAAAAATATACAAGCAGCTCCTCCAGCTCAACTCCAGAAAAATAAATGACCCAATCAAAAAATGGGCCAAAGATCTAAATAGACATTTCTCCAAAGAAGACATACAGATGGCT
>NW_011430393.1:0-677 GCF_000754665.1 Bison bison bison
ACCTCCAGTTTCCCTGACTTCTCAGAGCCACCATGAGAAGCCCCCTGAGGTCACCTGCACAAGTCGAGGGACCCCAGGGTGTCCTGCCTCAACCCGAGAAAGACCTCGAGAGACCTTCTTCAACACGTCTCGAGGCCAGATTCCCCTACCATGACTCGAGAGCAATGACGCGCTCCCCCTCGCCACTCGCATGGAGACCCGACTTCCCTGGCGCCCCACTAGAGGCTCACTGACCTCGCCGTCGTACCTAGGGAGAAACCGCACACTGTGGCCGCCGCTCGAGAACAACCCTGAGACTCCCCTATCATCGCGAGTTGAGGGCCTTCGTGTCCTGTATGGCCTAGAGACCAATCTCTCGACCTCTCTCCAACGCCTCAGGAGGCTTGACTCCCTTTAGTCCACCCAGTGAGCTCCAAGAGATACCCGTCGCGACTCAAGAGCAGAGCGGGTCTTTGCTTCCACTCGACATGGATGCCTGTCTCCCCGGGTGTGTCTGGAATGCAACCCCGAGATCCCTTTCGCCCCTGGAGAGGAACACTGGCTTCTGGACACAAGCCTAGATGAGGTCTATTGGCCCTGCAGTCCCTCGAGAGCAATCCCCAGCTTTCCTTCGCAACTCGAATGGAAGATTGGACTTCCCTGGGCCAACACAAGAGGCATCCTGAATTCCCCGTCGT
>NW_011430394.1:0-501 GCF_000754665.1 Bison bison bison
GAAGCAATACTTCTCCACTTAGCCAAAGCTAACAAAAGATTTCTGTTCTAGGTCAACCTAGAAGAGATCACGGAAGAGGTAAAGAAACTTAAAATCCATTAGCAAAGGCAGTTCAACCTCTCAAGAAACCTTGTGCTAGGCACAACACTCTTTTCTGGGGGTCCACTTTCCCTACAACCTCCTTATCCCATTCTGTACCCATTCCTTTGCTTCTCCCATCCTGAAACTGCCACCTGGAAGAAAGAACGACGTCGTTTTCCTTCAGAAAATGCGATTTCATGCCACATACCTTCTTTTAATATCAAGTCATACACTTCCCTTCAGCAACCAAGAACTGACTTTTATATTGGCATTCGACAGATTGGTGAACATACCTATCAGTGATAGTAGCGCCCCTCCCCTCCCCCGCACGCACGCACGCACGCACACACACACACACACACACACACACACACACACACACACGACAACCCAAGACTACAACGAAACCAAAACAAAAAC
>NW_011430395.1:0-577 GCF_000754665.1 Bison bison bison
AGGGTGCGGTTTCTCACGAGGTCCGACGGCGAGGTCAGTGAGCTTCTCGTGGGGCGCCAGGGAAGTCGAGTCTCCATGCGAGTCGCGAGGGGGAGCGCGTCATTGCTCTCGAGTCACGGTAGGGGAATCTGGCCACGAGACGTGTTGAAGAAGGTCTCTCGAGGTCTTTCTCGGGTTGAGGCAGGAAACCCTGGCTTCCCTCGACTTGTGCAGGTGACCTCAGGGGGCTTCTCATGGTGGCTCTGAGAAGTCAGGGAAACTGGAGGTGGGAGGGGCCACTCGGGACTCCACGGGGTTTGGTGCATCGGAAGAGGGCCTCATCTCCAGTTGAGGCAAGAACCTCAGGGTTCCTCTGATTTCAGACTCCGATCACAGGGTCCCTGCAGACTGGGGACAGGAGAGTCAGGCCTCGTCTTGGGTTGAGGCATGGAACTCCGCTTGCCTCTCGAGGTGTCCCCGGGGAGAGAGGCCACTTCTCGAGCTGGATTTGGAACCTGGGGGTTTTTTCCGGACGATGCACGTGCGAGTCACTGCCCCTTCGTGTTGACTTCATTCACAGGGTGGAGTTCGGAGAGGT
>NW_011430396.1:0-614 GCF_000754665.1 Bison bison bison
GACTGTATATTAAAGAGTTGCTGCTGCTAAGTCACTTCAGTCGTGTTCGACTCTGTGCGACCCCATAGACGGCAGCCCACCAGGCTCCCCCATCCCTGGGGTTCTCCAGGCAAGACACTGGAGTGGGTTGCCATTTCCTTCTCCAATGCATGAAAGTGAAAAGTGAAAGGGAAGTCGCTCAGTCGTGTCCGACTCTTCGCGACCCCATGGACTGCAGCCCATCAGGTTCCTCCGTCCATGGGATTTTCCAGGCAAGAGTACTGGAGTGGGGTGCCATTTCCTTCTCCGATATTAAAGAGTAAGGACTATCAATATATGCAGAGACAATGAAATGAAATAAAGACATCAGGTTCAGATTCATAGACACCTAGGTTCAAATCCAAGCTCTTGTACTAAGGTATATTATGTGATGAGAAAAGTTACTTAAAAATCTCAAGAGCTCAGATTCTATTCTGTAATTGTGTATAACAACAATACTTATTGATAAGGTTCTTGGAAGAATCAGATAAGGCGATATTGATATTGATAAAACCATTAAATGCAGTTAGATGCACTGGACAAAAGTTCCATAACTGCAAACAAGCTCCCAGAGCCTTTGACACAGAGCCAAAGTG
>NW_011430397.1:0-640 GCF_000754665.1 Bison bison bison
AAATTCGGGACCCCTTCCAGACAAACAGGGGAGTCGAGACACCTGTCCAGATCAGGAGGGTAGAAGGGGCTCAGAGGAAGTGTTGCCAGAAAAGCCTGGTGTTCCTCTCGAGGGAGACCGGGATGCCGGGGACCTTTTTGGTCGCATCAAGGGTGCCAAGTACCGTTACGACCTCCAATTCCTAACGTGGGACTTCTCCTGAGACGCTGTAGCGGAAAAGGGCTTCATCTTGCGATGACGGGGGAACCACGTGGTTTTTCTCGAGTTGCGGCGGGATACTCGAGTTACGACGGGGAATTCAGGATGCCTCTTGTGTTGGCCCAGGGAAGTCCAATCTTCCATTCGATCTGCGAAGTAAAGCTGGGGATTGCTCTCGAGTGACAGCAGGGCCAATAGACCTCATCTAGGCTTGTGTCCAGAAGCCCATGTTCCTCTCCAGGGCCGACAGGGATCTCGGGGTTGCATTCCAGACGGAGCCGGTGAGACAGGCATTCATCTCGAGTGGAAGCAAAGAACCCTGCTCTGCTCTCGAGTCGCGACGGGTACCTATTGGAGCTCACCGGGTGGATTAAGGGAGTCAAGCCTCCTGAGGCGTTTGGAGAGAGGCCTCGAGATTGGTCTCTAGGCCATGCAGGAGACG
>NW_011430398.1:0-503 GCF_000754665.1 Bison bison bison
CTGCCTCTAGGCGGGAGGACAGCTCCAGGGAAGGCCCGGCCTGGCAGGCGCTTTCTGGGCACAAACGGAGCAACACTCTGGCTGTGGAGCTGCCTCCCCAAGCCAGGGGCACCGGGACCCTGATTCCCTCCGTGCGGCGCTTAGTCTGGGCGGGGAAGCACCAGCTTGGGAATGCAGCCTGGGGCGCTTCCTTTCCCTCGGAAAGAGCTCTCCCTGCGGGAGGCTTTGGCAGTGTGCACACCCCCAGCCCCTAAGCCCTCTGCAAGGACGCCTGGCTCCTAGGTCCGAAGGGAAGGCGAGAGCTGAGCTGAGGCACCAGTCAGGCACCAGTCACGTCTCCCACACTCCCGCAGCCTGCTCCTTCCCGGGCGCGAACGCTAGAAGCCGGGCAGGGCTTGGGGAGGCGTCGCCCAGGCCAGAGCAGCCTCTCGGCCGGGGCTCTGTGCTATCGCGCCTGGGCGCAGAGCTGGAGCTCCGCCGGTGTGGAAGCTCACTCGGTCCTT
>NW_011430399.1:0-574 GCF_000754665.1 Bison bison bison
CACTTTCACCATTACTATTCAACATTGTTTTGGAAGTTTTGGCCACAGCAATCAGAGCAGAAAAAGAAATAAAAGGAATCCAAATTGGAAAAGAAGAAGTAAAACTCTCACTATTTGCAGATGACATGATCCTCTACATAGAAAACCCGAAAGACTCCACCAGAAAATTACTGGAACTAATTAATGATTATAGTAAAGTTGCAGGATATAAAATCAACACACAGAAATCCCTTGCATTCCTATACACTAATAATGAGAAAACAGAAAGAGAAATTAAGGAAACAATTCCATTCACCATTGCAATGGAAAGAATAAAATACTTAGGAATGTATCTACCTAAAGAAACTAAAGACCTATATATAGAAAACTATAAAACACTGGTGAAAGAAATCAAAGAGGACACTAATAGATGGAGAAATATACCATGTTCATGGATTGGAAGAATCAATAATAGTGAAAATGAGTATACTACCCAAAGCAATTTATAGATTCAATGCAATCCCTATCAAGCTACCAACAGTATTCTTCACAGAGCTAGAACAATAATTTCACAATTTGTATGGAAATACAAAAA
>NW_011430400.1:0-652 GCF_000754665.1 Bison bison bison
ACAGAGTCCGCAGGCGCCCTCTCAGATGGGGTTAGGACGCAGGGCGCCCTCTCCCTGGTGAAGACGCAGGGCGCCTTCCCGATAGGGTCTTAGAAGCCCAGGCAAAAAGTGAACAGAGAGCCCCTGTGTTTTAAGTAGTCATCCTAAAAAAAGAACAGAGAGGAAAAAAGCATGAAAAGGAAAAAAAAAATAGACACAGGGAGACCAAGCTCTGATGAAGCCAGGTCTGTAGCTTTATTTTCAAAAGGAGCTTTTATACCCTAAGTTGCATATTTCCAGAAGTGAAAGATACAGAGTTATATAGAGTCAGCTCAACATTACATCAGTTTCACCCTTATCAAAAGCAGGACATTTTTTGTATAGCTTTTTATAAACAAGGGTCTTATGTTGTGCACACCATCTTCTGGCCCTGTGGCCTGTTAACATTTTGTAACTCTTTTTTGATAAAGGTTGGTCGCCCAGAAAACCTGTTTTCCCTTTATCGTTTTAGTCTACAGTCCCCCTCAAGAAACAGAGATACATTCTTATGGAACAAAGGCACAGTGGGTTACAACAAAGAAAGAACTTACTAACTCAAGGGTTTTATGTTGCTAATGCCAAGGCTACTGCTTGTTTTCTTGCATACCAACTATTTTTTGTTAATGTACTCCCA
>NW_011430401.1:0-530 GCF_000754665.1 Bison bison bison
GACCCTGATTCCCTCCGTGCGGCGCTTAGTCTGGGCGGGGAAGCACCAGCCTGGGAATGCAGCCTAAGGCGCTTCCTTTTCCCTCGGAAAGAGCTCTCCCTGCGGGAGGCTTTGGCAGTGTGCACACCCCCAGCCCCTAAGCCCTCTGCAAGGACGCCTGGCTCCTAGGTCCGAAGGGAAGGCGAGAGCTGAGCTGAGGCACCAGTCAGGCACCGGTCACGTCTCCCACACTCCCGCAGCCCGCTCCTTCCCGGGCGCGAACGCTAGAAGCTGGGCAGGGCTTGGGGAGGCTCGCCCAGGCCAGAGCAGCCTCTCGGCCGGGGCTCTGTGCTATCGCTCCTGGGCGCGGAGCTGGAGCTCCGCCGGTGTGGAAGCTCACTCGGTCCTTCCCAGTAACAGGCTTGCAAGCACCCGCCGGCAGCCAGCCTCTTCTCTCCCGCGTTCCGGGCATTGGGCTCCAAACCTGGGACCAAAGTACTGCCCGGAGCTCACTGATCATGGGCTGGTTCCCCTGCGCTGCGGCTGTGCTA
>NW_011430402.1:0-597 GCF_000754665.1 Bison bison bison
AGGCAAATATTAATAAACTAATTTACATTAGAATTAAGACTGTTCAAAGTTCACCATAAAACTGAAAACTAAGCCACAAACTGGAAAATGTTTGTAACAATCTGACAAAGATTAGTATTCAAAGTATATAAAGAGTTCCTACAAATCAACAAGACGAAGACAATCAAAAAGAAAAATAAGCTGAAAATTTGAACAAACACAGAAAATAGAAAACATGAACAGCCAATGAGCATATGAAAAGATGCTCAACCTCTTAGTAATTCAGGAAATCCAAATTAAAAGCTCATTTTATGTCCACTAGATCGGCAAAACCTAAAAGGCTGAACAAATCCAAATGTGATCACTTGCATGGAATAAGGAAAGCTCCTTGACACTGGTTTTAGGGGGGGTCAATCTATACAACTTTGGAGAACAACTTGTCATTATTCTGCACTTACTCTACAACCCAGCAATCCCATTCCTGGATACATTCTAGAGAACTTACACCTGTGCACAGGAAAGGTGGGCAATGATGCTCAGGTTGGCAGGACAGAGCCCTCAGCCTCCTGCCCTTCAAAGTGAAAGTGTCAGTCACTCAGTCGTGTCCGACTCTTTGTG
>NW_011430403.1:0-500 GCF_000754665.1 Bison bison bison
AAGGAACCAAAACCAAACTTAGCAAAGCTAATGAAGGCTTTTCAGCAATCCAAGAGAAACCGTAAGTTATTTGAAGACTGTCCTCCTGGTGTTATTCACTGATTTGAAATGACAGAGGTTCTCATGTACTCTCCCCTGTTTTCACTGTATTAGAAGCAGAACGTGGCATTGTGCGACGAGAGAATACCACCCTCTCTGAGAACAATAATTCTGATAGTGAAATTGAAGATGTGGTTGAAACCCTTCCCAAACCATCACCTGGAGTCCAGGGCTTCTCTCATCCTGCCTCCCCAAGGCCTGATCCTCTTCCAAAACCACTCAAGACTCTAGCAAGCCTTGGTCTTGCAAAGGTAAGTTGTTTTGTTTTTAACACTTTTTTCCCTGTACTTTTTTACACACCATTCCCTTGATCCTTATGATGACAAAAGGATCCCACCGCAGAAATGGAAGACTAAGTCATGATACAAAATGATGTGATAATAAGAGGAATATATCTGCAT
>NW_011430404.1:0-602 GCF_000754665.1 Bison bison bison
GGCTCTGTTTATAATGTTGATATTTCAGTGTGTAGACACCATGTTGCTGTGTGATTTCTGTTTGTCCCACCTAGTCTGTGTTCTTTGCTCTTGCCTTCTTTTAGAAGTATGAAGTGTTTCTCTAGTTCTGTGCTCCTCTGTCAGGTTGTTGGGTGTACATTTGCAGACACAGCGTGTGTTTTACATTCAAGTCTAACTTAGTACTCTTACTGCCTCCCTGACACGACTGTTTCCTCCTTGTCACTGTCACACTTTAAACGGTTAGATATATTTTTGGCATTAACATCATTGTTTTGTAGAGTTAGTATTTACCCTCACAGTTACCTCATTGTTGGTCTTTACTTGTTTTTTATATTTCCATCAGAGACTACTTTTCTTTTTCCCAAAGCACTGCCTTAATATTTTTTTTTAGTTCTATGTGTGTGGGTGATGAGTGGTCTCATTTCCATTTGCCCTCAAAGTCTCTATTTTGCTTTCACTTTCGAAGAGAGTTTTTGTTGGATGTAGAATTCCAGGTTGGTGGTTATTTGTTTTTCAGTCATTTTTACAGTATGCCAGTCCATTATCTTCTGACTTCCTTGTTCTTGGAAGTCAGCTCTCAG
>NW_011430405.1:0-523 GCF_000754665.1 Bison bison bison
CATTAACCTTCTGCGACTCTTCAGAAACGTCAGCGTCACAGTCTGTCAGGCCCCTCAGATGAATACGCCCAAATACCAACTGGTCGGCCCCTTACTTCCAAACCTCTGCCTGTGGTTTTGAGTGTTGTCAATCCTGTGACGACCACTCCGTGGTACCAAGTTTGACCCTAAGGAACGATGCTTGTCTCTTCCCTCTCGCTGGCCACGAAGCTACAGGCTCCTTGAGGTGCGACCATGAGCAACACCCAGTCATACTGTCCACACACCAGACAGGCCCTTGTCACACTCGACAGCGCTGAGGGGAGCTGCCCGGGGGAGCAGCCTACCTGTGGTGGAAGGGAGCCCCTCGCAGTCTCATCTGGTCCACTTCGGCTCTCAGGGTTTCCAGGTTTAGAATCAGCTGGTCCTACGAAACAGCAAAATGACACAGCCTGCACCGCTTGCTTTCTGGATGTAAAGTGACTTGCACCAAAAATGTGCAGAACAGGTTACATCAGTAGGTATCAACTCCCAAACATTGTAA
>NW_011430406.1:0-719 GCF_000754665.1 Bison bison bison
CGCCGTCGTACCTCGTGAGAAACCGCACACTGGGGCCGCCGCTCGAGAACAACTCCGAGATTCCCCCGTCATCCGGAGATGAGGGCCTTCGTCTCCTGCATGGCCTAGAGACCAATCTCGCGACCTCTCTCCAAACGCCTCAGGAGCCTTGACTCCCTTGAGTCCACCCAGTGAGTTCCAAGAGATACCCGTCGCGATTCGAGAGCAGAGCGGGGTTCTTTGCTTCCACTCGAGATGAATGCCTGTCTCCCCGGGTACGTCTGGAATGCAACCCCGAGATCCCTGTCGCCCCTGGAGAGGAACATTGGCTTCTGGACACAAGCCTAGATGAGGTCTATTGGCCCTGCAGTCACTCGAGAGCAATCCCCAGCTTTCCTTCGCAACTCGAATGAGATTGGACTTGCCTGGGCCAACACAAGAGGCAGCCTGAATTCCCCGTCGTAACTCGAGAATCCCGCCGTAACTCGAGAAAAACCACGTGGCTCCCACGTCATCGCAAGATGAAGCCCTTTCCCGCTACAGCGTCTCAGGAGAAGTCCCCCGTTAGGAATTGGAGGTCGAAAGGGCACTTGGCACCCTTGATGCGACCCACAAAGTTCCCCGAAATTCCGGTCTCCCTCGAGAGGAACACTGAGGTTTTCCGGCACCCCCTCCTCTGAGCCCTTTCTCCCCTCCTGATCTGGACAGGAGGGTCGACTCCCCTGCTTTGTCTGGAAGGG
>NW_011430407.1:0-683 GCF_000754665.1 Bison bison bison
TTAATTAGCTTAACTCTCACAGCACCTAATATATATATATACTATTGTCCCCATTTAAAGAATTAGGAAGCTGAAGAACAGATAGGATAAGAAACTGGCATAGGAACAACTAGCTAGTATGTGACAGACTCATGATTTATTAGTATAGTAATGCATATATTGAATTTATACATGAACTATTACATTTTAAGACCAACAAACAGACCAATAGACGTATAGGATTAAAATTTAGAGACTATTTGTTTAATGTTAATAGGCATGGTGGTGACAAAAGACTGTGTTCACAGGAAATTCAATCCAACATCATTATGGTATATTTAGCATTTATAAAACATATGCACGGTCTTATTTAATTCCCATAGCTTCCCTTGTGGATCAACTGATAAGAATCTGCCTGCAGTGCGGGAGACCTGGTTGCGACACCTGGGTTGGGAAGATCTCCTGGAGAGGGAAAAGCTTCCCACTCCAGTATTCTGACCTGGAGAATTCCATGGACTGTTTAGTCCACGGGGTCGCAAAGAGTCACACATGACTGAGTGACTTTCACTTCACTTTCAGCCTTTGAACACACTTGTGTTGATCTCAAGAGCACAAGCATATAAAATAATGTTTAATGGAGTCTGATGGACCCGGGTGTGAAGTTGAGCATTACCACTTAATCATATCTGTGACTGAAGATATTT
>NW_011430408.1:0-505 GCF_000754665.1 Bison bison bison
CCAGTGCGCCACCCTGCTCCAGACGCACTTCTCTGCCTGGCGGCAGGCCTGGGCGCGGAGGGAGAGCCTGCATGCCCACCGCGCGCGGGTGGAGGGCCTGGCCAGGAGGACGCTGCTGCGGAGGGCCCTGACGCACTGGGAACACTGTATCCTTTGCATTCCTCAGGCCTGTCCTCCGGCCCAGCCAAGACGGGGAGAGCCCGGCAGCCTGTAAGACAGTCAGGAGACATGGGAAACAGTTACCCAGCAATTTCGGACAGTCCTGAACTCTGGTCGGCTTGTTAAAAAAAAATGTTTGTTCCATTCTGGGAATACTCATACAAAAGAGTGCCTATAACAAACATTTGTAGTTTAAAGAATAATAGTAAAATGAGCACAACTCAGTAGAACATCGCACACACCGCAGTCCTCTCCTCCCTGACTGTATTCCCTTTCCTCCCTCTCACGAAGCATTCTCACTGCCCTGATTTTTGTTACCATTTCATCCTTCTCTTCCTGCCCATTA
>NW_011430409.1:0-563 GCF_000754665.1 Bison bison bison
GTGCAGAAGCTTTTAAGGTTAATTAGGTCCCATTTGTTTATTTTTGCTTTTATTTCCAATATTCTGGGAGGTGGGTCATAGAGGATCCTGCTGTGATGTATGTCGGAGAGTGTTTTGCCTATGTTCTCCTCTAGGAGTTTTATAGTTTCTGGTCTTACGTTTAGATCTTTAATCCATTTTGAGTTTATTTTTGTATATGGTGTTAGAAAGTGGTCCAGTTTCATTCTTTTACAAGTGGTTGACCAGATTTCCCAGCACCACTTGTTAAAGAGATTGTCTTTAATCCATTGTATATTCTTGCCTCCTTTGTCGAAGATAAGGTGTCCATATGTGCGTGGATTTATCTCTGGGCTTTCTATTTTATTCCATTGATCAATATTTCTGTCTTTGTGCCAGTACCATACTGTCTTGATAACTGTGGCTTTGTAGTAGAGCTGAAGTCAGGTAGGTTGATTCCTCCAGTTCCATTCTTCTTTCTCAAGATCGCTTTGGCTATTCGAGGTTTTTTGTATTTCCATACAAATTGTGAAATTATTTGTTCTAGCTCTGTGAAGAATACTGTT
>NW_011430410.1:0-787 GCF_000754665.1 Bison bison bison
ATTCTCAAGAATCTAGAATTCTTGGTCAGTATCTCAAAACTTGGGGAAAACTTTAATAGGGCAGATGGTATGATAAATATATTACAAAATTATCAAAGTTTATATATGGAACACTTATTTTAGGCACACAAACACATACAACATAACAAACAGAGACATAAATATACAAAGAGAGTTAGAGGAAACATACAGAGAATTCTTGACTTACCTAGAAAATTACTATTTGTATAACTAAAATTCAGCTACTTGCTTTCTCAAAAATATATAACATGCTGAATTCTCAGAAGTTGCTTGAACTTATGTTATCTGACATCAAATAGAATAGTCTTCTGATAAACGAAACTAAAAAAAATAGGTAGCTACATCTTCCTTCTGAATGTGACCACGATGACTTCTGTGAATCTAACTCAAAGGTTCTAAATTTTCTTAGGAAATTTAACAACAACAACAAAGTCATGAAAATTCTACAGATATTTTGGTCAATATTTCAAGATTAGGGGAAAAAACAATCCACTGGCAGTGCCTGTGGTAAGCACAAAATAAATCTCTTGAATTTGTCTTAGAGAAAATACTTTTTATAAATGTTGCTCAAGGTCTTTGCATATAAACCGTGGGAGCACACACAAACACACACAGTGGCATTTAGAAATACACACACAGAATGCGCAAGAGACACTACCCTTCACTCTAACAGAACTCTCTCCCTGGTCTGGAAAAGGCTTTGAATATGTAACGCTTTAAAACTATTGAGTAATTTAGGATTTTATTCATAGTCATTATTTAATGT
>NW_011430411.1:0-662 GCF_000754665.1 Bison bison bison
GGTCACACAGAGTCGGACAAGACTGAAGCGACTTAGCAGCAGCAGCAGCAGCAACCTTAAGGCAGGTCCACAGAAAAACCTGAAGGTATAACTTGATATCCTTTAATTTGTATCTTTGGACACTTTAAACTAAATATAAAGTTATTCAAGTAATCACATACCCAACAGTGATCAAAAGTACTTGTTTTCAAAAAGAAAAACATTTATAAATTATATAGCATTATTTTAATAGATTTCAAGCCAATGTTTGTTTTGGGGGTTAGAGAAATATGACAACTATGAAAAAATAACAACTATGAAAAGTCCTCAATTCAGGAAAGATCTCTATGGAAATGACCCCAAATCATTTGCCCATTTCTCTATAAAACCAAAGATGGTTCTAGAACCTTTACAGTTAGGACAGTGTTTATTCTTCTACTGCTTTCTGTAATTCTTGCTTTAGTTAAGCTCCAAAATTTAGGTATCTGGAGTTCCTCGTGCTTGTTAGAGACAATGGGTTGGATTTCCACAAGACTTGGGCTTGTTCATCATTTTCATACAATAGCAGTAGCAATCAAGGCCAAAGACCTTTGTAAGTTAATATCAATAACTACTCCTTCTTTCAGACACAGATGCAATGGGAATGGATATTCCAGCATCTCAACTCTCTCCTCAGATGTGGG
>NW_011430412.1:0-614 GCF_000754665.1 Bison bison bison
TTCCCTGGGCCAACACAAGAGGCATCCCGAATTCCCCGTCGTAACTCGAGAATCCCGCCGCAACTCGAGAAAAACCACGTGGTTCCCCCGTCATCGCAAGATGAAGCCCTTTCCCGCTACAGCGTCTCAGGAGAAGTCCCACGTTAGGAATTGGAGGTCGAAACGGTACTTGGCACCCTTGATGCGCCCCCACAAAGTTCCCCGGCATCCCGGTCTCCCTGGAGAGGAACACCGAGGTTTTCCGGCACCACTTCCTCTGAGCCCCTTCTACCCTCCTGATCTCCACAGGAGGGTCGACTCCCCTGCTTTGTCTGGAAGGGGTTCCCGACCTTCCGGTCGCACCTCAGGATGAGGCCGGTCTCACGACGACATTCCAGACGTGGCCTCGTGGGTGCTTCCACATTGCGAAGCACCCCGATTTCCCGGTCCCCTCTTGGTAAGACCCGATGCCCGGACACCTCTCCGACTCCACCCTGTCGAATGAAGTCAACACGAAGGGCAGTGACTCGCCCGTGCATCGTCCGGAAAGACCCCCAGGTTCCAAATACCGCTCGACAAGTGGCCTCTCTCCCCGGGACACCTCGAGAGGCAAGCGGAGTTCCATCGCCTCAACC
>NW_011430413.1:0-515 GCF_000754665.1 Bison bison bison
AAAAAGCTGCCTTCTGCACGAAACTCCAGATGTCAAGTGTCCGTCACGTGGAACTATCGAGACCATGAGATGACATGCTCTTTTCCTCTTCCCCGGAGGCCGTCGGAGCGCACACCTTGCATTGCCACAGCATCTCTGTGTGAAAGTTCATCTCACAAACTTCCACAATCTGTCAGCCCCAGCCACCACTGAGGGCCGCCAAGCAGCCTAGTTGGTGTTTTTTGCAGGGTAGTCCAGGCCCCCAGGGCACGGCCATACATGTTGCAAAAGTCAGAAACATCCCCTCGCCTTTCACCGTTTGTCTCACCTGCCCAGGTCTTCCTCCTCTCACACTTCAGATTATCACCCATCTCTACAAAGCAGAATTCTCGAGTCCACGGACCAGCGGCAGAAGGTTCAAGAACCTCGCGAAGTAATTACAAAATTCGGAAAAGCCCTGAGTTTTAAAGGTTCCATGACCTATACAAAAAGATTAACAGCCACTACTGCAGAAAATAAGAAAAATAAGGGGTCGA
>NW_011430414.1:0-546 GCF_000754665.1 Bison bison bison
AAGGGACTGAACAGAGATAGCCGGCTGCAGACCTTTCCCCTCCGGTGACAGGCAGCCAGAGCCGAGGGGCATCGCAGCCCCAGAGAGTACATTTATCTATAAAATTGTTAAGCAGGCTTCTTTGCTAACTAAAACTTCTTGGGGGGTCTGGACGGTCAACATCTGCCTGAGAAGGTGCGCCGGTTTTACATCCAGATAACCGAGTGGCGGGGAGGCGATAAGTCGCAGCATTGGCGCTCGCCTGGGAAGAGCAAATTGGCGCTCGGACCTGGGAAGAGCACAAAACGCAGGCCCAACTGAGTCTGCGCCTCTGAGGACTACCCGAGTGCCTGAACCTGAGCGGCTTGGACCTGGGAGGTGCGTGCAGCCCAGGGCCAGCCTCGGATTGTTCCCGGCGGAACAACCTAGAGTCCGAGCAGTGTGGACAGGGAGGCTACACGCGCCGTGAGCGGGGGCAGACCCCGGGTGGCTGAGGCACTGGGAGCCCACGCCAGTGTTATTTGTTTGCAGCATCCCTCCCGCCCTCCCCACAGCGCGACTGAACAA
>NW_011430415.1:0-546 GCF_000754665.1 Bison bison bison
ACCTTGTTTTTTTTTTTTCTTCTTTTCTTTAACATTGTATTTTTGAAATTCCAAACTCTACTCTAGTTTTTAATTTTAGCTTTTTGGTATATGTTATCAATTTTGTACCTACAGTTTTTTTTTATAATTTCTGTGACTTTTTTTTTTCTGTTTCATTCTCTTCTTCTTTTATATAACATTGTATATCTGAAATTCCAAACTTTACTCTAGATTTTTAATTTATGCTTTTTTGTATTTGATATCAAATTTGTACCTATATTTTCTTTATAATTTTTGCGACATTGTTTTCGTTTGTTTGTTTTCTCTCTTTATGTTTCTTCTTCCTTTTTTTTAACATTGTATTTTTGAAATTCCAAACTCTACTCTAGATTTTTAATTTTTGCTTTTTGGTATTAGTTATCAATTTTGTACCTGTATTTTCTTTATAATTTTCGCGACCTTGTTGTTTTTCTTTGTCGTTTTTTCTCTCTTTCTTTTTCCTTCTTCTTTTCTTTAACTATCGTATTTTTGAAATTCCAAACTCTACTCTAGATTTTTAATTTTTGC
>NW_011430416.1:0-619 GCF_000754665.1 Bison bison bison
CCCGCTCTGCTCTCGAGTCGCGACGGGTATCTCTTGGAGCTCACTGGGTGGACTAAAGGGAGTCAAGCCTCCTGAGGCGTTTGGAGAGAGGTCGAGAGATTGGTCTCTAGGCCATACAGGAGACGAAGGCCCTCAAGTCGCGATGACGGTGGAGGCTCGGGGTTGTTCTCGAGCGGCGGCCCCAGTGTGCGGTTTCTCGCGAGGTACGACGGCGAGGTCAGTGAGTCTCTCGTGGGGCGCCAAGGAAGTCGGGTCTCCATGCGAATGGCGAGGGGGAGCGCGTCATTGCTCTCCAGTCATGGTAGGGCAATCTGGCCTCGAGACGTGTTGAAGAAGGTCTCTCGAGGTGTTTCTCGGGTTGAGGCAGGACACCCTGGCTTCCCTTGATTTGTGCAGGTGACCTCATGGGGCTTCTCATGGTGGCTCTGAGAAGTCAGGGAAACTGGAGGTGGGAGGGGCCTCTCGGGACTCCACTGGGTTTGGTGCATTGGAAGAGGGCCTCATCTCCAGTTGAGGCAGGAACCTCAGGGTTCCTCTGACTTCAGACTCCGATCGCAAGGTCCCTGCAGACTTGGGGACAGGAGAGTCAGGCCTCGTCTTGGGGTTGAGGCATGGAACT
>NW_011430417.1:0-1131 GCF_000754665.1 Bison bison bison
CTCTCGGCCGGGGCTCTGTGCTATCGCGCCTGGGCGCAGAGCTGGAGCTCCGCCCGTGTGGAAGCTCACTCGGTCCTTCCCAGTAACAGGCTTGCAAGCACCCGCCGGCAGCAGCCTCTTCTCTCCCGCGTTCCGGGCATTGGGCTCCAAACCTGGGACCAAAGTACTGCCCGGAGCTCACTGATCATGGGCTGGTTCCCCTGCGCTGCGGCTGTGCTAGGGAGCCCAAACGCACAGGGGAAGCCCGCACAGCACATCCACCTGCCTCTAGGCGGGAGGACAACTCCAGGGAAGGCCCGGTCTGGCAGGCGCTTTCTGGGCACAAACGGAGCAACACTCTGGCTGTGGAGCCGCCTCCCCAAGCCAGGGGCACCGGGACCCTGATTCCCTCCGTGCGGCGCTCAGTCTGGGCGGGGAAGCACCAGCTTGGGAATGCAGCCTGGGGCGCTTCCATTCCCTCGGAAAGAGCTCTCCCTGCGGGAGGCTTTGGCAGTGTGCACACCCCCAGCCCCTAAGCCCTCTGCAAGGACGCCTGGCTCCTAGGTCCGAAGGGAAGGCGAGAGCTGAGCTGAGGCACCAGTCAGGCACCAGTCACGTCTCCCACACTCCCGCAGCCTGCTCCGTCCCGGGCGCGAACGCTAGAAGCTGGGCAGGGCTTGGGGAGGCTCGCCCAGCCCAGAGCAGCCTCTCGGCCGGGGCTCTGTGCTATCGCGCCTGGGCGCAGAGCTGGAGCTCCGCCCGTGTGGAAGATCACTCGGTCCTTCCCAGTAACAGGCTTGCAAGCACCCGCCGGCAGCCAGCCTCTTCTCTCCCGCGTTCCGGGCATTGGGCTCCAAACCTGGGACCAAAGTACTGCCCGGAGCTCACTGATCATGGGCTGGTTCCCCTGCGCTGCGGCTGTGCTAGGGAGCCCAAACGCACAGGGGAAGCCCGCACAGCACATCCACCTGCCTCTTGGCGGGATGACAGCTCCAGGGAAGGCCCGGTCTGGCAGGCGCTTTCTGGGCACAAACGGAGCAACACTCTGGCTGTGGAGCTGCCTCCCCAAGCCAGGGGCACCGGGACCCTGATTCCCTCCGTGCGGCGCTTAGTCTGGGCGGGGAAGCACCAGCTTGGGAATGCAGCCTGGGG
>NW_011430418.1:0-530 GCF_000754665.1 Bison bison bison
GTGTCATGCTTCCAGTTTCTCAACATGTATCAAACACACTCAATAGTTTATCACCATCCAGTGTTTCCGTGCTGTTTACTGCTTCAACTGTTTCTTCATTCTCTGAAGAAAATACACAACCAATAATTTATCACAATCCAGTGTGTTAATTCTGGTATATGTTTCAAAAGATCCTTTGTCCACCCAAGGTTGACCGCACTCTTAGTTTATCACCATCCCTTGATTCAGTGCTGTTACATACTTTCATCAATTTTTCAACTACCACAGGTCATCATACACAATGATTTATCACGATCCAGTTTCAGAGTTGTGACATGCTTCATGTGCTTCTTTCCCTATACAAGATGAAAGAAAGACCGCCTAAAGTGTGAACATACAGTGATTCAGTCGTGAAACATACTTCAAGTGGTTCTTGATGCACTCCATGTCAAATGCAGCATATAGGTTATCGACATTCATTGTTTCAGTGCTATGACACATTTCACTGGCTGCTTCACTAACTCCCGGTCAAACACATTCAGCATTTTACC
>NW_011430419.1:0-616 GCF_000754665.1 Bison bison bison
GACAGCATACTAAAAAACAGAGACATTATCTTGCCGACAAAGGTCTGTCTAGTCAAAGGTATGGATTTTCTAGTAGTCATGTATGGATGTGAGAGTTGGACTATCATTTATGAAACGAGATGCCAGTCCAGGTTCGATGCACTATACTGGATGCTTGGAGCTAGTGCACTGGGACGACCCAGAGGGATGGAATGGGGAGGGAGGAGGAAGGAGGGTTCAGGATGGGGAACACATGTATACCACTGGTGGATTCATTTTGATATTTGACAAAACTAATACAATTATGTAAAGTTTAAAAATAAAATAAAATTTGAAAAAAAAAAAAGTTAGAGCATCAAAGAATTGATGCTTTTGAACTGTATTGTTGGAGAAGTCTCTTGAGAGGCCCTTGTACTTCAAGGAGATCCGACAAGTCCATCCTAAAGGAGATCAGTCCTGAATATTCATTGGAAGAACTGATGCTGAAGCTGAAACTCCAATAATTTGGCCACCAGATGCAAAAGAGTTGACTCATTTAAAATGACCCTGATGCTGGGAGAGATTGAGGTCCAGAGGAGAAAGGTAAGACAGAGGTTGAGATGGTTGGATGGCATCACTGATTCAGTGGACATGAGTT
>NW_011430420.1:0-592 GCF_000754665.1 Bison bison bison
GTGTGTGTGTGTGTGTGTGTGTGTGTGTGTGTGTGTGTGTATCTCCTCTTGCCGTCTTGGAGTCTGTCTCGGAATCTTCATGTATTTCTGCCTCTGTATCTCCTGACAGCCAGCCGCCGGCCCGTTCGTCTGGCCCCGGCCTCTCCCAGGCGCTCTGGCTCTGGCTGAGGAGCTTGCGAAGGCCAGCTGTCTCCCTTGGGCGTGGGTGCGTGCGAGTGTCTGTGTGTCTGTCTGTGTGCCTGCCTGTGGCTCGTCTGCTCTCTCAGGAAGGTCGAGGGTCTTGGCGTGGGGGCAAAGGGGGGGCCTCGGTAGTGCGAAGGGGAGGGGCTGAGGCGTTCCGGTCGACCGCGCCTCCTGGCTTCTGGTGGGTTTGGGCACCGGTACAGGTGCCGGGCAAAGTTGGGCGCTCAAGTTTCGCTGCGTCTAGGCCCGTCAGGAGGTTCAGAGGCCCCTGGGCCGCGGGGGTTGGGAGGCGGCGGGCGCCGAAGACCGACACCTCGAGGGGCCGCGCGGGCCTGAACAGCGAATGGGATCGGGGGGAGGCCCGGCTCAGCGAGCGCGGCCGGGTCTGGAGTGGCCGCGGGTGGGAGGG
>NW_011430421.1:0-507 GCF_000754665.1 Bison bison bison
AGAAGCCCAGGCATAATTAGTAAGCATGGTGGGTTCCGCGCTCCAGATGGAGACTCAGCCAGAGTGGGAGAGAGAGCGACATGGGGAGACCAGTATTTCGAGAAACTGATCCCAATTCTTTATTTTCCAGAGTCTGTTTTTATACACTGAGATGTTATACAAAAGTCACGTGGGAACAGCAGTCCTGACTTTTATTAAAGTCAGGTGCTTCACACAAATGTATACAGAGGTCTTAGGGGTGTTACATCATCTTCTGGCCAGGGGGGGCTGCTGACAATTTACGACCCTCTCCTTGTGACAGCGGTCAGTCAATCAGGACACTTATTTCTCCAGGGCTGGATTATTCTCAAAACTAGATGCCACCCAAGTAAAGTTACATTCCTACAGGGTGAGGGTGTAGTGGGTTTTAGTTAAGGAAAGAATTTACTTAGCCTAAGGTCTAACGTGATTAATATACAAAGGTTAATACTTATTTCTTCTATATATTCATTAATGTGTGTAAGGGCA
>NW_011430422.1:0-541 GCF_000754665.1 Bison bison bison
CCATGGGGCTTTCAAGAGTCTTCTCTGACTCCCCAGTTCAGAAGCATTGATTCTTTGGCATTCAGCCTTCTTCATGGGCCAACTCTCACATCCATACATGACTACTGGAAAAACCATAGCTTTGACTAAATGAACCTTTGTTGGCAGAGTAACGTCTCTGCTTTTTAATATGCTGTCTAGATTTGTCATAGGTTTCCTTCCGAGGAGCAAGCATCTTTTAATTTCACCATCTGCAGTAATTTCGGAGCCCAAGAAAATAAAGCGTGTCACTGTTTCCACTGTTTTCCCATTTATTGCCATGAAGTGATGGGGCTGGATGCTATGATCTTCATTTTTTGAATGTTGAGTTTTATTGCCAGCTTTTTCACTCTCCCCTTTCACTTTCACTAAGAGGCTCTTTAGTTTCAGCCCCTGGAGGCATTTCTTATTCCCCTTTCTGTCTTTTTCTCCACCATGAGGGTCCCCATTTATAGTTTTTAACAACATAGTTAACAACAGATTCCTTCAATACATTCTATCCCTTTTTCCCTCTTATATATAT
>NW_011430423.1:0-565 GCF_000754665.1 Bison bison bison
TGCTCAAACTCTTCCAGAAAATTAGCAGAGGAAGGTAAACTTCCAAACTCATTCTATGAGGCCACCATCACCCTAATACCAAAACCTGACAAAGATGCCACAAAAAAGGAAAACTACAGGCCAATATCACTGATGAACATAGATGCAAAAATCCTTAACAAAATTCTAGCAACCAGAATACACCATGACCAAGTGGGCTTTATCCCAGGGATGCAAGGATTCTTCAATATCCGCAAATCAATCAATGTAATACACCACATTAACAAATTGAAAAATAAAAACCATATGATTATCTCAATAGATGCAGAGAAAGCCTTCGACAAAATTCAACATCCATTTATGATAAAAACTCTCCAGAAAGCAGGAATAGAAGGAACAGACCTCAACATAATAAAAGCTATATATGACAAACCCACAGCAAACATTATCGTCAATGGTGAAAAATTGAAAGCATTTCCTCTAAACTCAGGAACAAGACAAGGGTGCCCACTTTCACCATTACTATTCAACATAGTTTTGGAAGTTTTGGCCACAGCAATCAGAGCAGAAAAGAAATAAAAGGAAT
>NW_011430424.1:0-722 GCF_000754665.1 Bison bison bison
CAGACTGGGGACAGGAGAGTCAGGCCTCGTCTTGGGTTGAGGCATGGAACTCCGCTTGCCTCTCGAGGTGTTCCCCGGGAGAGAGGCCACTTGTCGAGCTGTATTTAGGAACCTGGGGGTTTTTCCGGACGACGCACGGGCGAGTCACTGCCCCTTCGTGTTGACTTCATTCACAGGGTTGGAGTTCGGAGAGGTGTCCGGGCATCGGGGTCTTATCAAGAGGGGACCGGGAAATCGGGGTGCTTCGCAACGTGGAAGACACCCACGAGGCCACGTCTGGAATGTCGTCGTGAGACCGGCCTCAGCCTGAGGTGCGACCGGAAGGTCGGGAACCCCTTCCAGGCAAAGCAGGGGAGTCGACCCTCCTGTGGAGATCAGGAGGGTCGAAGGGGCTCAGAGGAAGTGGTGCCGGAAAACCTCGGTGTTCCTCTCCAGGGAGACCGCGATGACCGGGGAACTTGGTGCGGGCGCATCAAGGGTGCCAAGTACCGTTTCGACCTCCAATTCTTCACGTGGGACTTCTCCTGAGACGCTGTAGCGGGACAGGGCTTCATCTTGCGATGACGGGGGAACCACGTGGTTTTACTCGAGTTGCGGCGGGATTCTCGAGTTACGACGGGGAATTCGAGGATGGCCTACTTGTGTTGGCCCAGGGAAGTCCAATCTTCCATTCGAGTTGCGGAGGAAAGCTGGGGATTGCTCTCGAGTGACTGCAGGGCCAA
>NW_011430425.1:0-865 GCF_000754665.1 Bison bison bison
CGGGGGTTCTTTTGCTTCCACTCGAGATGGATGCCTGTCTCACCGGGTGCGTCTGGAATGCAACCCCGAGATCCTTTTTCGCCCCTGGAGAGGAACACTGGCTTCTGGACACAAGCCTAGATGAGGTCTGTTGGCCCGCAGTGACTCGAGAGCAATCCCCAGCTTTCCTTCGCAACTCGAATGGAAGATTGGACTTCCCTGGGCCAACACAAGAGGCATCCTGAATTCCCCGTGTAACTCGAGAATCCTGCCGCAACTCGAGAAAATCCACGTGGTTCCCCCGTCATCGCAAGATGTAGCCCTGTGCCGCTACAGCGTCTCAGGAGAAGTCCCACTTTAGGAATTGGAGTTCGAAACGGTACTTGTCACCCTTGATGCGACCCACAAAGTGCCCCGACATCCCGGTCTCCCTCTAGAGGAACACTGAGGTTTTCCGGCACAACTTAATCTGAGCCTCTTCTACCCTCCTGATCTGGACAGGAGGGTCGACTTCCCTGATTTGTCTGGAAGGGGTTCCCGACCTTCCTGTCACACCTCAGGATGAGGCCGGTCTCACGACGACATTCCAGACGTGGCCTCGTGGCTGGTTCCACATTCCGAAGAACCCCGATTTCCCGGTCCCCTCTTGATAAGAACCCGATGCCCGGACACCTCTTCGAACTCCACCCTGTGAATGAAGTCAACACGAAGGGGCAGTGACTCACCCGTGCATCGTCGGGGAACGACCCCCAGGTTCCAAATACCGCTCGACAAGTGGCCTGTCTCCCCGGGAACACCTCGAGAGGCAAGCGGCGTTCCATGCCTCAACCCAAGACGAGGCCTGACTCTCCTGTCCCAAGTCTGCAGGGACCTTGCGATCGGAGTC
>NW_011430426.1:0-570 GCF_000754665.1 Bison bison bison
GGATTGCTCTCGAGTGACTGCAGGGCCAAGAGACCTCATCTAGGCTTGTGTCCAGAAGCCAGTGTTCCTCTCCAGGGGCGACAGGGATCTCGGGGTTGCATACCAGACGCACCCGGGGAGACAGGCATTCATCTCGAGTGGAAGCAAAGAACCCCGCTCTGCTCTCGAATCGCGACGGGTATCTCTTGGAGCTCACTGGGTGGACCCAAGGGAGTCAAGCCTCCTGAGGCGTTTGGAGAGAGGTCGCCAGATTGGTCTCTAGGCCATGCAGGAGACGAAGGCCCTCATCTCTCGATGACGGGGGAATCTCGGGGTTGTTCTCGAGCGGCGGCCCCAGTGTGCGGTTTCTCACGAGGAACGACGGCGAGGTCAGTGAGCCTCTCGTGGTGCGCCGAGGGAAGTCGGGTCTCCATGCGAGTGGCGAGGGGGAGCGCGTCACTGCTCCCGAGCCATGGTAGGGGACTCTGGCCTCGAGACGTGTTGAAGAAGGTCTCTCGAGGTCTTTCTCGGGTTGAGGCAGGAAACCCTGGGTTCCCTCGACTTGTGCAGGTGACCTCGAGGGGGCTTCTC
>NW_011430427.1:0-534 GCF_000754665.1 Bison bison bison
TGAGATCCCTGTCACCCCTGGAGAGGAACATTGGCTTCTGGACAGAAGCCTAGATGAGGTCTATTGGCCCTGCAGTCACTCGAGAGAAATCCCCAGCTTTCCTTCGCAACTCGAATGGAAGATTGGACTTCCCTGGGCCAACACAAGAGGCACCCTGAATTCCCCGTCGTAATTCGAGAATCCTGTTACACCTCGAGAAAAAACCACGTGGTTCCCCCGTCATCGCAAGATGTAGCCCTGTGCCGCTACAGCGTCTCAGGAGAAAGTCCCCACTTTCGGAATTGGAGTTCGAAAACGGTACTTGTCACCCTTGATGCGACCCACAAAAGTGCCCCGACATCCCGGTCTCCCTCGAGAGGAACACCGACGTTTTCCGGCACCACTTCCTCTGAGCCTCTTCTACCCTCCTGATCTGGACAGGAGGGTCGACTCCTCTGCTTTGTCTGCAAGGGGTTCCCGACCTTCCGGTCGCACCTCAGGATGAGGCCGGTCTCACGACGACATTACCAGACGTGGCCTCGTGGGTGGTTCCAC
>NW_011430428.1:0-837 GCF_000754665.1 Bison bison bison
AGCTTTAACCTCCCCTAGCATCACACGCCTCTTCCCACTTTGAGGGGCAGGGTGCACACCAGTGTTCAGGCCTCAGGTCCTCCCTGGGCGCTGGTGATCTGTCCTTCTCATCCTGGCTCTGTAAGGCACTCCCCTAAGTTTTTCCTGCTCCCCTGTTTCTCTAGTTCCTCCTGAATCTTCCTAGATAAACCTGTCTAAATGATGCAAGAACTTTCTATCTAATGAATCTGTGATTTTCTCCACTTTAATCACACCTGGGCTGTGTCTACCACACTCTCTCCACAGCTGCACTTGTCGTTTCTGTTTCGTTTTCAGCTTTCTATTTTACACTGGAGTACAGCCGATTAACAATGTTGTGATGGCTTCAGGTGGACAGCAAAGGGACTCAGATGTATGTATTCATGTGTCCATTCTCCCCCCAAGCCCCTCTCCCACCCAGGCTGCCACATAACATTAAGCAGAGTTCCCTGTGCTGTACAGTAGGTCCTTCATTATCCATTTTATTGTCAGATTTTATTTACTCCTTATTTTCTTTATGTCCCCTAAATGAATTTCCTCAAAACCCAGTTCCTCTCCTCTCAGGCCCCATAGCTAGTATTTCATTTTCACAATCACCTTGCCTCATGTAGGAGTGTGGTGGGCAGGGGGCGTGGCAAACTGGCGCAGTGGAGGGAGGGGGCCTTAGCCACCTGCAGTCTGCGGCCTGAACAGCCACAAGGCTCCCCCAGTGGCAGAGTGGTACAGACTCTGCCTGCCAAGGCAGGAGATGCAGTAGACTCGGGTTCGATCCCTGGGTCTGAAAGATCACCTGGAGTAGGAAATGGCAACCCACTGCAG
>NW_011430429.1:0-674 GCF_000754665.1 Bison bison bison
AATGGTGAAAGTGGGCACCCTTGTTTTGTTCCTGACTTTAGAGGAAATGCTTTCAATTTTACACCATTGAGGATAATGTTTGCTGTGGGTTTGTCATATATAGCTTTTATTATGTTGAGGTATGTTCCTTCTATTCCTGCTTTCTGGAGAGTTTTTATCATAAATGGGTGTTGAATTTTGTCAAAGGCTTTCTCTGCATCTATTGAGATAATCATATGGTTTTTGTTTTTCAATTTGTTAATGTGGTGTATTACATTGATTGATTTGCGGATATTGAGAATCCTTGCATCCCTGGGATAAAGCCCACTTGGTCATGGTGTATGATCTTTTTAATGTGTTGTTGGATTCTGATTGCTAGAATTTTGTTTAGGATTTTTTGCATCTATGTTCATCAGTGATATTGGCCTATAGTTTTCTTTTTTTGTTGGCATCTTTGTCAGGTTTTGGTATTAGGGTGATGGTGGCCTCATAGAATGAGTTTGGAAGTTTACCTTCCTCTGCAATTTTCTGGAAGAGTTTGAGCAGGATAGGTGTTAGCTCTTCTCTAAATTTTTGGTAGAATTCAGCTGTGAAGCCGTCTGGACCTGGGCTTTTTTTGCTGGAAGATTTCTGATTACAGTTTCAATTTCCGTGTTTGTGATGGGTCTGTTAAGATTTTCTATTTCTTCCTGGTC
>NW_011430430.1:0-833 GCF_000754665.1 Bison bison bison
GGGGCCTCGGTAGTGCGAAGGGGAGGGGCTGAGGCGCTCCGGTCGACCGCGCCTCCCTGGCTTCTGGTGGGTTTGGGCACCGGACAGGTGCCGGGCAAGTTGGGCGCTCAAGTTTCGCTGCGCCTAGGCCCGCAGGAGGTTCAGAGGCCCCTGGGCCGCGGGGGTTGGGGGGCGGCGGGCGCCGAAGACCGACACGTCCGGGGCCGCGCGGGCCTGAGCAGCGAATGGGATCGGGGGAGGCCCCGCTCAGCGAGCGCGGCCGGGTCTGGAGTGGCCGCGGGTGAGAGGGCGCCGAGCCCTCCGCACCCCTCAGCCCAGCCCCCAGGCCCCGCGCGCACGCACGCACGCACGCCCTCCCGGTCAATGGGGGTCCTGGAAGCCCCTGGCCCCGGGCCGGCCAGGCCCTTGCTGGTCTGGTGTTGGCGGTGTTCGGGGTCGGGCCGGCGTCAGCAGGCTGGAGTCCGGTCGCGGTCGTGCGGCTCAAGTACAGCATGCCCCGCGACGAGAGGTGCGGCCCGTTGGCCGACCTGCAGGGCAGAGCGAAGGGAAGGCGAAGCGCAAGGCTCTTAGGGGCCCCCGAGCCAACCGCCACCGTCTCAGGCCGTATCAGCCTGAAGGCGCCCGATCTCGTCTGATCTCGGAAGCTAAGCAGGGTCGGGCCTGGTTAGGATCTTGGATGGGAGACCACCTGGGAATCCCGGGTGCTCGAGGCTTTTTGCCTAGCAGAAGAGGTCCTTTAGCCCCCGCCGCGCGTCCCGATTCTTGGATCCCCCCCGCAGCCCCAGCCCCTCCCGGGCCGCGGGGAGCGGGTGGCCGCGGCCCCGACTCCCGCT
>NW_011430431.1:0-623 GCF_000754665.1 Bison bison bison
GGAGGCGAAGCGCAAGGCTCGTAGGGCGCCCCGAGCCAACCGCCACCGTCTCAGGCCGTATCAGCCTGAAGGCGCCCGATCTCGTCTGATCTCGGAAGCTAAGCAGGGTCGGGCCTGGTTAGGATCTTGGATGGGAGACCACCTGGGAATCCCGGGTGCTCGAGGCTTTTTGCCTACCAGAAGAGGTCCTTTAGCCCCCGCCGCGCGTCCCGATTCTTGGATCACCTCCGCAGCCCCAGCCCCTCCCGGGCCGCGGGGAGCGGGTGGCCGGGGCCCCGACTCCCGCTGCAGACCTGGGTTGCCTCCGCGCGGCCCGCGAGCCCCTCCGCATTCGCATTCGGCTTCCAGGACACCCGACCACCGGCAGTCCCTTCTCCACCTGGGGCTCCTTTGCCTTGCCTCAGGCAATCCCGGGGCTTGCACCGACTCCAGCCAGAGCCCCCGCCCCCGCCCCACCCCCTGCCTCGCAGGCGATCGCGCATGCGCATGTGCGCGCGCACGCACAGATAGACGTGCCCAAACGGGGCATCTATCTTGTTCACTTAACCGTGGGTGGATCTATGCCTGGGAGTCGGACTGCTGGACCGTAGGCTACTTCCACTTTTAGTCCTTCGGGAACCTCC
>NW_011430432.1:0-585 GCF_000754665.1 Bison bison bison
CACTTCTACTGTGCTGTTACTAGCTTTCTTCAGTATACCTGTTGTAATTTCTTAAACCTCATTATTGACCATAATAGTTTTTAAAATCCAGCATTTTCCTGGCACCTTTGAAGAAACATGAGAAGTAAGTACAACTTCCAGCACTTACTTGTAAAAACTTTGGGGGAAACTAATAATTCTTAAAATTATATTTATAACTTACTTAGCCTTAATTCTGTTTTATTCTAAAATAGAGGAAAATTCATAGTGTTTTTCTTATATTTAAGGATGAATTGTTGGCTTAAAAAAAGGAAGGTTGGAAGTTTTGCTTTCTCAAACACAGCTGCTAGCTCTGTTTACTGCAGTTAGAAACATATCAACAAGTGAAAGGGAGGGATCACTCTGAAGAAACTTGGCAAAACTGTAAACAAGAGATGAAAAAAATTTAAAAGAAAAGAAATCATAATAAAAAGTGTCTTCTCATCTTTATAGATGCTAATAATGTAGCTTATTGTGTGCACTTTATTTTTAGTGTTTTCACGTAGTATTAGGGTGCCGGTTGGCCTTCCCTGGTGGCTCAGACAGTACAGAATCTGCCTGCAATGC
>NW_011430433.1:0-578 GCF_000754665.1 Bison bison bison
AGACCCTAGGTCAAGGTAAACATCTAGGGGAGGCTGAAAGCAGGAAGGTTTGGAGGTTGCCAGTGTGGTCTGAGGGGATCTGAAAGCCTAGCTTGACCAGGAGGAGTCCTTTATTGGCTTAACTGGAGGGTCACAAATATCTGTCTTTAGTGATTTCTCTTTGGCTTTAGATTTGACTATAGAGTTCTATAAAAGTGCTAACATTTTTCTGGGTGAGGTGGATAGGAAGCCAGGAGCACCCTGGAAGCAGGAAGGCAGTAATTATTTTGATAAGTCTGTGCAGTTAATGACTGAGCAGAGTTCTCCCAGGGCCAGAAGGAAAGCATACATAAAAGGGAGGAGGCTCACTTTCTAGTTCTAGAGAAAACCAGAAAATTAATATTCTGATTTGGTCCAGCAAATGTTGTAAGAACAAGTCAAGTATAAAATATGTGCATTTCCTAGTAATGTCTTTGTGTTGGCAGAAAATTACCTAGCTGGGATAAACGTTCAGGGAACAAGCAGGGTTTTAGCTGTGCATAGTCCAAACCAAAATCCCGTCTCTGTAAACCCAGGGCCAGGGCCTGAGTCCACGACAG
>NW_011430434.1:0-830 GCF_000754665.1 Bison bison bison
CCAGGATGTCTGGCTCTAGGTGAGTGACCACACTATCCTGGTTATCTGCATCATGAAGATCTTTTTTGTATAATTCTTCTGTGCATTGTTGCCATCAATTCTTAATATCTTTTGCTTCTCTTATGTCCGTACCATTTCTGTCCATTATTGTGCCCATCTTTACATGAAATGCTCCCTTAGTATCTCTAATTTCCTTGACGTGATCTCTAGTCTTTCCCATTCTATTGTTTTCCTCTGTTCTTTTTGTTGATTGCTGAGGAAGGCTTTCTTATCTCTACTTGCAATTCTTTGGAACTCTTCATTCAAATGGGTATATATTCCCTCTCTCCTTTGTCTTTTGCTTCTTTTCGTTCTCAGCTATTTGGAAGGCCTCCTCAGAGAACCTATTTTGACTTTTTGGCTATTTGTGTTTCTTGGGTATGGTCTTGATCACTGCCTCCTGTACACTGTCACAAAACTCCATCGATAGTTCTTCAGGCATTCTGTCTATCTTGATTCTGTCTTGAATCTTCAATATTCTGTCTTGAATCTATTTGTCACTTCCACTGTATAAACATAAGGGATTTGATTTAGTTCATACCTGAATCATCTAGTAATTTTCGCTAGTTTCTTCAATTTAAGGTAAAATTCGGCAATAAAGTGTTCAGTGCATAGATGTTTACAACTGTTATGTCTCCCTCTTGGATTGATCCTTTTATCATAGTGTAGTGTCTTTCCTTATTTTTTATAGTATTCTTATTTTAAGGCCTGTCTGATATCAGGATTAATATTCCAGCCTTCTTTTGCTTTCCATTTGCATAGAACGTATTTTTCCATCCTCTCAATTTCAG
>NW_011430435.1:0-584 GCF_000754665.1 Bison bison bison
TCTAAACTGTCTAAACACAGATTCTTTTGAGTAGTTAAAAGATTGATTAGAAATTGTATTGGTGAATGGTTTTTCACTTGTTGGGCCATTGTTTGCTGCTCAGTTTCCATATCCCTTACCTGCTGTGTCCCTGGCAGTGTATTGATTAATATAATTGGTGTAAGTAGTAGCTTTAATGTTTGTAACCTGGGACCCTTGAGTTAATTCTTTTTCTTGTTATAGCCCACCACACCTTTGCTCTGTAGGAATGCAACTTTATCTAATGCTTTTTTGGAGGGTGGCTCCTGACCAACCACCTTTAGAGAAAAATAAGTTTTCTGAAGAAAAGGTCTTAAAATGTTAACAGGCCTCCGGGCCAGAAGATGATGCAAATCACCGAAGCTTTTGCATATGATAAGTTTGCAGGAAGAAAGCCTGGTTTGCTGCAAGACTCTACCCCTTCCCCCATTATCCTCTATGCATAACTTAAGGTATAAAAACTAACTTTAGAAAAATAAAGTGCGGGTCTTGTTCACCGAAACTTGGTCTCACCATGTCGTTCTTTCTCTAACCTTCTGGCTGAATTATTCAGCCTTCTTTTCTCC
>NW_011430436.1:0-536 GCF_000754665.1 Bison bison bison
CATTTCTCTGATAATGAGTGATGTTGAGCATCTTTTCATGTGTTTGTTAGCCATCTCTATGTATTCTTTGGAGAAATGTCTATTTAAGGAACTCAGAATTCTGAGCGAGTAGTAAATGAGATCATGGGCGATTTCTTTCTTTCTTTCTTTTTTTTCTAAGAAATTAACATTTTCTGTTATGATCATGTATTAATTTTTTAATAAATTATACAGTATATTTTTCAATATGTGAAGAATGTATCTGGATTTTATAAATTTCATTCATAAGCATTCTTCTGTTTCTCCATGAGATGGCAGTATAACCACAGTAAATATATGAGTGAATACATTCGGATTTTATAAATTACATTCATTATCATTTTTCTATTTCTGCTTGAGAGAGCATCATATGCATCCGTTCAGTTCAGTTCAGTCGTTCAGTGGTGTCCGACTCTTTGGAACCCATGAATCGCAGCACGCCAGTCCTCCCTGTCCATCACCAACTCCCAGAGTTCGCTCAGACCCACGTCCATTGAGTCAGTGATGCCATTCAACCA
>NW_011430437.1:0-866 GCF_000754665.1 Bison bison bison
GCCAAGGAAGTCGGGTCTCCATGCAAATGGCGAGGGGGAGCGCGTCATTGCTCTCGAGCCATGGTAGGGTGCCGGGGACCAGCCCCGGTTGATCCAGGGTATTCGAAGGAGAGACGGCCTAGGCGAAGATCAGGAAACAACTGCTTAATTAAATGTTAATTAAGGATATAAAGAGTAATAGAATGAGGATAGCTCAGTGAGGAAATTCAGTGGAGAAAAGAGGCTGAAGAATTCAGCCAGAAGGTAAGAGAAAGAACGACATGGTGAGACCAAGTTTCGGTGAACAAGGCCCGCACTTTATTTTTCAAAGTAGTTTTTATACCTTAAGTTATGCATAGAGGATAATGGGGGAAGGGGTAGAGTCTTGCAGCAAACCAGGCTTTCTTCCTGCAAACTTATCATATGCAAACGCTTCGTGATTTGCATCATCTTCTGGCCTGGAGGCCTGTTAACATTTTAAGACCTTTTCTTCAGAAAACTTATTTTTCTCTAAAGGTGGTTGGTCAGGAGCCACCCTCCAAAAAAGCATTAGATAAAGTTGCATTCCTACAGAGCAAAGGTGTGGTGGGCTATAACAAGAAAAAGAATTAACTCAAGGGTCCCAGGTTACAAACATTAAAGCTACTACTTACACCAATTATATTAATCAATATACTGCCAGGGACACAGCAGGTAAGGGATATGGAAACTGAGCAGCAAACAATGGCCCAACAAGTGAAAAACCATTCACCAATACAATTTCTAATCAATCTTTTAACTACTCAAAAGAATCTGTGTTTAGACAGTTTAGAACATCTCCTGCCTCTCACAGTTGGGAGGCTCTGAACAATCACATGTGGCCGGAAAAACCTATTCAGGCAGGCTAG
>NW_011430438.1:0-571 GCF_000754665.1 Bison bison bison
GATGTAAAAAATGTGAAAAGATTTTTCCTAAAACGACAAGATGCTCCACACAGAGACTTGGATGTCACTTGGCTCCTCGCTTAGAAACAGCTTAGGAACCTTACTGTGAAAGTAAGTCCTGCAGTATTTCAGGAACAGGTATCCACAACACAAACGTTGACATATTTATAAACTTAGGAATGTGATGATAGATACCGTGGAGTGGATAAAAGGGACATATGATAAGTGTCCTTGGTGAGGTTGGCTGTGTGAGACCAGGTCCGAGAAGGATATAACCAGCACATCCCCAGGGCTCCACAAGTGGTTTAGTGATGGGACGATTGACCATGGTGTCATAGTTTGCTGGGGCTGCTGTAGCAAAACCTTAGTCCGTTTAGGCTGCTGTAACAAAAGTACCATTGATAAGTGGGCTTCCCTGATGTCTCAGAGGTAAAGAAACAGCATGAAATGCAGGAGACTTGGGTTTGATCCCTGGGTTAGGAAGATGCCCTGGAGAAGGAAATGGAAACCCACTCCAGTATTCTTGCCTGGGAAATCCATGGACAGAGGAGCCTGGTGGGCTACAGCCCAC
>NW_011430439.1:0-578 GCF_000754665.1 Bison bison bison
TGGCTTCTGGTAATTCCTAATTTTAACACGACATGGGCTGTCTTATCTTATGGAAGCGACAGTCCTTGAGTTCTTAACAAGGGACCTATGTGGCCTCCAGTCAGGCAAGAAGCAGCTATCCCTGCCACAGCCAATCCCAAACGAGACCGGTTACACTACCTTCACTATCTGTTCCGCACAAGGAAGACACTTGGTACCGAAGACAGGCTTTATTTTCCATGGTTAAAGGGTTTTTTTCCAGTGCCTAAACACAGTGCCAAAGGAAAGCCGTAAGTGCTGTTCCACTGTTTTCAGGCCAAAATACTTAGTGTTAAAGTAGAACAGGGTGTTCAGAAGAGCTACTGGAGAGTGTGATCCTAGCTGTTTTACCTCACAGATAATCTTCTTCAACTCGAGAAAAATTTGACCCTTAAAATAGAGAGAAATATTTTTTAAAGAATTACAATAAACAGTTTTCCTGTAACCGTCTAGGAACAGATAGTTAATTCAAGACAAACCTAATCCAATCCTCCATTCACTCCAGGGCAACTAGAATGAATTTCAGCATCCCCTACATGGCTCTGAAACAACACAGAGCC
>NW_011430440.1:0-702 GCF_000754665.1 Bison bison bison
AAATCCCTTATGATTATGCAGTGGAGGTGATGAATAGATTCAGGGGATTAAATCTGGTAGACAGAGTACCTGAAGAACTATGGATGGAGGTTTGTCACACTGTACAGGAGGCACTGACCAAAACCATCCCAAAGAATAAGAAAATGTAAGAAGGCAAAGTGGTTGTCTGAGGAGGCCTTAGAAATAGCTGAAGAAAGAAGAGAAGTGAAAAGCAATAGAGAAAGGGAAAGATATATGCAACTGAATGCAGAATTCCAGAAAATGCAAGGAGAGACAAGAAGGTATCCTTAAATGAACAATGCAAAGAAATAGAGGACAACAATAGAATGGGAAAAACTAGATACCTCTTCAAGAAAATTGGAGCTAACAAAGGAATGTTTCTTGCAAGAATGAGCACAATAAAGGTGAAAAATGGTAAGGAACTAACAGAAGCAGAAGAGATTAAGAAGAGGTGGCAAGAATAAACAGAAGAACTGTATAAAAAAGGTCTTAATGACATGGATAACCATAATGGTGTGGTCACTCATCTAGAGCCAGACATCCTGGAGTGTGAAGTGAAGTGGAACTTAGGAAGTATTAGTATGAACAAAGTTAATGGAGGTTATGGAATTCCAGTTGAGCTATTTAAAGTCCTAAAAGATAATGCCATTAAAGTGCTGCCCTCAATATGTCAGCAAATTTGGAAAACTCAGCAGTGGCCAC
>NW_011430441.1:0-593 GCF_000754665.1 Bison bison bison
GCCAGCCTAGAAAAGGTTTAATGAGAGGGAGACTGCTTTGGGGGAAGTCAGTATAAGCAAAGGTCCAGAAATGGAAGAGAAAATGACATATTCATGGAAAAGCAAATATTTCAGAATGGTTGGCAAGGAAAAGTTTAGGAGTGATGAACCCCCTGAGGGAAAAGTCATGAAAGAATTTATAGTCCATGTTAAATAGTCTGAATTCATTCAAATAGCAAAAAAGGAACTATGTGAGCATTTTTCAGCAGGAAAGTGACATGATCAAGTATAAAATTTAGAAAGACCTCCTGGAATACATATAGGATGGAGAATGCATGGGTGGGGATGAAGCGATCAAGTTAAAAAACAAGCATGTCAGTTGGAAGTCTTGTGTGTTACTTATAGACTAGAAACTATGCATTCTAAGAAAACTGAGTGGATAGGGAGAGAAGTAGGCAAATTCTAAAGAGACTAGTTGATAAGACAGGCAGGTCTTGGAGATTGATTGAACGTGGTAGGTGAGTGTTGGGAAGTTCAAAGATGATACCCAGGTTTCTGACAGGAGTTAGGAAACACAGGAGAAATGGTTAGGATATAGGTAATAAGTTGTACCC
>NW_011430442.1:0-566 GCF_000754665.1 Bison bison bison
GCAAAGCACCCCACTCCAAAGCCACCATCACACATGTCTTCATAATAAGGCCTAGTCTGTCTTGGTTTTCTGCTGAGATAGCTGAGGGATAACACCCTGAAACCTGGTAGAAGTCTTATTGTGTGACTGAAATGATCTCTGAGTGACACCCCTAAACTCTTTGGAGGGCATTGGCCTGCCTAAATAATGCCATGAAGCATCCCCTTCCAGCTTTCTGAGGCTTAACAAAGAATTTTACAGTCACACTCATCTTTAGACCACCTTTATTAAAAATAAATAAAGGAATAAGAATTGATGTATAGGTGCTATAAAATGTTATATTTAGACCACCTTATCTCAATGCCCTGGATAGAACCTTGCTTGAGAGCCATTAATTTTAGCATCCTCTGTCATGTTAAAAGACTAGAAAATTTCCCATTCAGCTAAGTTTTGTCTTTATTTTTTAATAGTTCTTTCTCTTAAATTATTTTTTTTTTTATTTCCCTTTATATTTTACTATAGGCAGCAAGAAGAAATCAGGAAGCTACTTTTGGCTGTTTGGCTGGAAATCTCCTTAGCTAGATATC
>NW_011430443.1:0-559 GCF_000754665.1 Bison bison bison
GAATGAAGTCAACAGGAAGGGGCAGTGACTCGCCCGTGCATTGACCGGAAAAAACCCCCAGGTTCCAAATACAGCTCGACAAGTGGCCTCTCTCCCCGGGGACACCTCGAGAGGCAAGCGGAGTTCCATGCCTCAACCCAAGACGAGGCCTGACTCTCCTGTCCCCAGTCTGCAGGGACCCTGCGATCGGAGTCCGAAATCAGAGGAACCCTGAGGTTCCTGCCTCAACTGGAGATGAGGCCCTTTCCAATGCACCAAACCCGGGGAGTCCCGAGAGGCCCCTCCCACCTCCAGTTTCCCTGACTTCTCAGAGCCACCATGAGAAGCCCCCTGAGGTCACCTGCACAAATCGAGGGAAGCCAGGGTTTCCCGCCTCAACCCGAGAAAGACCTCGAGAGACCTTCTTCAACACGTCTCGAGGCCAGATTCCCCTACCATGAACTCGAGAGCAATGACGCGCTCCCCCTCGCCACTCGCATGGAGACCCGACTTCCCTGGCGCCCCACGAGAGGCTCACTGACCTCGCCGTCGTACCTCGGGAGAAACCGCACACCTGTGG
>NW_011430444.1:0-618 GCF_000754665.1 Bison bison bison
GTACACAGAAGTTGGGTGCTTCCCCTAGTGGTCTTGGCTCGGCAAGCATCCGGAAAACTACTCTGTTCCACCCCAGGTGGTGCCGGAATAAAAGGGAAATCAAACCAAGGTTTTAATGGTGAGGACCTGGACATCAATCTGGGATGCCATCAGGTCTAACCCTGGTGCATCTCCACCATGCCTGGGTGGTAGAACGAGGGGGGTTGGGAGTAGGACACCTTCACCTGTAAGAGACAGGTTAGCTCTGGCCAGGGAAGGAAGCTTAGGTGGAAAATCAGTCTCCAACCCGTCTAGAGCAGGGGCAGACACCTCTGGTAGAAAAAAAGCCATGGCACTGGGCACTGCTTTTTTTCTCTCTTACAGATGGGGCCTAACAGTCCAGAACCACCCCCCTTGAATAATATCTTGAAAACCTGGGATAATTTTGATCCTCAAGGCCTAAAAAATCCCTTATATATGGGGTTTCTTTGCTTTTAAGAGAAGACCTCTCTTGCCCAGAGAGAGAATCCCTGCTGGGACATCTTATCGATCAGTCTACCCCTGTCATCAGAGCCCATCTGAGCACTCTCTGGTTTAAAGTTTAGCTATGACGCTATGACTACATGAAGGAGAAATGAC
>NW_011430445.1:0-595 GCF_000754665.1 Bison bison bison
CTCATCAGCTTTTGCACAGTTAATGTCTCTATTAGACTCGTTAAAAAAGTATCTTCTATGGTTAATGTAAAGACTGCACCTGCTATTATGCTAGCTTTCATTCTTACATATTTTCACAGGGAACTTGCTTTAATGAATTTATTGTGAGAAGTTTTAAATCAAATTCTGTGTCAGGATTTTACATTAATGTCCAAAAGGTGGTTAGATTTGTTCAGTGTTAAAATAGATATTATGGTAACTTCCTCATCAGTTAAATTACTAATTTAAAGTATAACATGTTTTAGATTAAGATAAACGAACTTATAGAGAAATTTGGCTGAGAATAGACACCTGTTAAGGCCCTTTGTTGTACAGAATGCTATGCTTTAATAAATCATGATGTTGTAATAGAATGGTATCTTCTTGAGTAATAATTTATAGTGTTTCTCTAGTAAATCTCGAATAGCTTATTTAACTTCTGTGGTCAAAAAAAATGTTCTGTTTCCAGTCACATGTTCTGTAAATCTTCATGTCACTTACATGTTTGCCATCATTTTTGCTTTACTGTATTTGCCTCTACGGATTCTTGAAATTTTAGCTTCAAAGTCGCAATGAA
>NW_011430446.1:0-506 GCF_000754665.1 Bison bison bison
GTGAAGTCGCTCAGTCGTGTCCGACTCTTCTCGACCCCATGGGCTGCAGCCCACCAGGCTCCTCCATCCATGGGATTTTCCAGGCAAGAGTACTGGAGTGGGGTGCCATTGCCTTCTCCGAGTTTGTACCCTACTCCCATTTAAAAAAAAGTTTTGGTTTCTGTCTACCCATTTTCAGCTGTAGGAGATGAAAATTTAACCCTCTTTCTTTGCTCAGTTCCATCACACACATGAATAGGTTGCATTACAAATACGGTGATTTTACTTAGATCAATACACAACCTAAATGTTTTCACTCTGTAACAAGATTCACAGTGAAGCCATGCAGTACACTGTGATAAATTTTCCTTTCCTGTCTATCTTCTGTCCCTTATCCATGGCTTCGTTCTTATATTGGTTAGATTTTTCTTTCATTTTGCCACTTTTCTTTGCCTCAGTTGTTAAAATCTACTCTCAACATGTTACAAAAAACTTAGAATACCCTATCGATTTCATTTCCTTGAAGA
>NW_011430447.1:0-698 GCF_000754665.1 Bison bison bison
GAGAATCCCGTCGTAACTCGAGAAAAACCACGTCGCCCCCGTCATCGCAAGATGAAGCCCTTTCCCGCTACAGCGTCTCAGGAGAAGTTCCCCGTTAGGAATTGGAGGTCGAAAGGTCACTTGGCACCCTTGATGCGACCCACAAAAGTTCCCCGAAAATCCCGGTCTCCCTCGAGAGGAACACTGAGGTTTTCCGGCACCCCCTCCTCTGAGCCCTTTCTCCCCTCCTGATCTGGACAGGAGGGTCGACTCCCCTGCTTTGTCTGGAAAGGGGTTCCCGACCTTCCGGTCGCACCTCAGGGATGAGGCCGGTCTCACGAAGACATTCCAGACGTGGCCTCGTGGGTGGTTCCAACTTCCGTAGGACCCCGATTTCCCGGTCCCCTCTTGAGAAGAACCCGATGCCCGGACACCTCTCCGAACTCCACCCTGTGAATGAAGTCCACACGAAGGGGCCAGTTTTTCCGTGCATCGTTCGGAAAAAACCCCAGGTTCCAAATACAGCTCGACAAGCGGCCTCTCTCCCCGGGGACATCTCGAGAGGCGAGCGGAGTTCCATGCCTCAACCCAAGATGAGGCCTGACTCTCCTGTCCCCAGTCTGCAGGGACCCTGCGATCGGAGTCTGAAATCAGAGGTACCCTGCGATTCCTGCCTCAACTGGAGATGGGGCCCTCTTCCAATGCACCAAACCCAGTGG
>NW_011430448.1:0-561 GCF_000754665.1 Bison bison bison
AAATAAGGGATCTGAGAGCAGAATTCACCCCAGGCCAGCTTGTTTGAGAGCTTAGGTTTTTGCCTGGGGAGTGATGCTGAGACTATCCAGCCAGCCCAGTTAGTCTGCCTGTTTCCTGAGCACGTATTATGGGTGAAGCGTGTTTTCAGCATTGACGTGGCCAAGCAGAGAAGAACGATGTGCTTTCCTCTGGATCCTCCCCTCAAGGAATTTACTGGGCACACAAAACTAACTGGGAAGAAACAGCCATCAAATGAGGAGCTAAACTGGCCAAGCTGGAAATATGTATAATTTCAGAAAAAGTTTTAGGGGTGTGGCTCTATTATTACAAATTGGAAAATTGATCTCAGATTTCAAGGAAAAAGAAATAAGATACATATCCTTAGAATGATATAGTCTTAGAGGAACAAAGGATTTGGAAATTTAGTAGAATCCTTTGTTTTTTTTTAAGAGGAGGAAATTTAGGGGCCAGGATGGTTGTCGCGTGGTTTTTCTGGTAGGTGTCCATCACTAGTATTCTGTATTCCAACATTTGCAACTAACTTCCAGACTGACTCATGA
>NW_011430449.1:0-506 GCF_000754665.1 Bison bison bison
CTCGTGGGGCGCCAAGGAAGTCGGGTCTCCATGCGAATAGCGAGGGGGAGCGCGTCATTGCTCTCAAGTCATAGTAGGGGAATCTGGCCTCGAGACGTGTTGAAGAAGGTCTCTCGAGGCCTATCTCGGGTTGAGGCAGGACACCCTGGTGTCCCTCGACTTGTGCAGGTGACCTCTCGGGGCTTCTCATGGTGGCTCGGAGAAGTGGGGGAAACTGAAGGTGGGAGGGGCCTCTCGGCAATCCACTGGGTTTGGTGCATTGGAAGAGGGCCTCATCTCCAGTTGAGGCAGGAACCTCAGGGTTCCTCTGATTTCCGACTCCGATCCCAGGGTTCCTGCAGACTTGGGAAAGGAGAGTCAGGCCTCGTCTTGTGTTGAGGCATGGAACTCCGCTTGCCCCTCGAGGTGTTCCTGGGGAGACAGGCCACTTGTCGAGCGGTATTTGGAACCTGGGGGTTTTTTGCCGATGATGTACGGGCGAGTCACTACCCCTTCGTGTTGACTTC
>NW_011430450.1:0-520 GCF_000754665.1 Bison bison bison
AACCGCACCGTCTCAGGCCGTATCAGCCCTGAAAGGCGCCCCGATCTCGTCTGATCTCGGAAGCTAAGCAGGGTCGGGCCTGGTTAGGATCTTGGATGGGAGACCACCTGGGAATCCCGGGTGCTCGAGGCTTTTTTGCCTACCAGAAGAGGTCCTTGAGCCCCCGCCGCGCGTCCCGATTCTTGGATCCCCCCCGCAGCCCCAGCCCCTCCCGGGCCGCGGGGAGCGGCTGGCCGGGGCCCCGACTCCCGCTGCAGACCTGGCTTGCCTCCGCGCGGCCCGTGAGCCCCTCCGCATTCGCATTCGGCTTCCAGGACACCCGACGACCGGCAGTCCCGTCTCCATCTGGGGCTCGTTTGGCTTGCCTCAGGCAATCCCGGGGCTTGCCCGGGCCCCCGCCCCACCCCCTGCCCTCGCAGGCGATCGCGCATGCGCGTGTGCGCGCGCACGCACAGATAGATGTGCCCCAAAGGGGCATCTATCTTTGTCACTTATACCGTGGGTGGATCTATGCCTGGGA
>NW_011430451.1:0-611 GCF_000754665.1 Bison bison bison
CAAAAACAAGACCCCTACATATGTTGTCTACAGGAGACCCACCTCAAAACAGGGGACACATACAGACTGAAAGTGAAGGGCTGGAAAAAGGTTTTCCATGCAAATAGGGACCAAAAGAAAGCAGGAGTAGCAATACTCATATCAGATAAAATAGACTTTAAAACAAAGGCTGTGAAAAGAGACAAAGAAGGTCACTACATAATGATCAAAGGATCAATCCAAGAAGAAGATATAACAATTATAAATATATATGCACCCAACACGGGAGCACCGCAGTATGTAAGACAAATGCTAACAAGTATGAAAGGAGAAATTAACAATAAACACAATAATAGTGGGAGACTTTAATACCCCACTCACACCTATGGATAGATCAACTAAACAGAAAATTAACAAGGAAACACAAACTTTAAATGATACAATAAGACCAGTTAGACCTAATTGATATCTATAGGACATTTTACCCCAAAACAATGAATTTCACCTTTTTTTCAAGTGCACATGGAACCTTCTCCAGGATAGATCACATCCTGGGCCATAAATCTAGCCTTGGTAAATTCAAAAAAAATTGAAATACATTCCAAGCATCTTTTCTGACCACAATGCAGTAA
>NW_011430452.1:0-600 GCF_000754665.1 Bison bison bison
ATGGAATTCTCCAGGCTAGAATACTGGAGTGGGTAACCTTTCCCCTCTCCAGGGGATCTTCCCAACCCAGGGATCGAATCCAGGTCTCCTGCATTGCAGGCAGTCTTTACCAGCTGAGCCACAAGGAAAGTCCAAGAATACTGGAGTGGGTAGCCTCTCCCTTTTCCAGGGGATCTTCCCGACCCAGGAATTGAACAGTGGTCTACTGCATTGCAGGCAGATTCTTTACCACTGAGCTATCAGGTATGTGAATACCTGATATTTTAATGGTTCTTTGTTTTTATATTTCTGAGCAATTTCAATCATATAAAACTTTAGAGATTTTTATTCACAGAAGTATTGCACTTTTTTAGATGTTCTATGAAAACTTCACTCAGAACTAGAATTATTAAAATTAAGATTAATCTCTAGAGATATGTTTTTTTAGCAGATGGGAGAATACTTAGGCTATTAAACCTAATTCATAAATCACTATCTAGGGTAATGAGACTTTCTCTCCAATTTTTCCATTAACTTCAAGTGTCCAGGACTTTAAGATAAGTTATTTTGGTACAATCACTGTGGGACAAATATGACTCTGTTGCTATGGAAAACTTACTC
>NW_011430453.1:0-548 GCF_000754665.1 Bison bison bison
GGGCCGCGCGGGCCTGAGCAGCGAATGGGATCGGGGGGAGGCCCCGCTCAGCGAGCGCGGCCGGGTCTGGAGTGGCCGCGGGTGGGAGGGCGCCGAGACCTCCGCACCCCTCAGCCCAGCCCCCAGGCCCCGCGCGCACGCACGCACGCACGCCCTCCCGGTCAATGGGGGGTCCCGGAAGCCCCTCGGGCCCCCGGGCCCGGCCAGGCGCTTGCTGGTCTGGTGTTGGCGGTGTTCGGGGGCGGCGGGCCGGCGTCATCAGGCTGGAGTCCGGTCGCGGGTCGTGCGGCTCAAGTACAGCACGCCCCGCGACGAGAGGTGCGGCCCGTTGGCCCGACCTGCAGGGCAGAGCGAAAGGGAGGCGAAGCGCAAGGCTCTTAGGGCGCCCCGAGCCAACCGCCACCGTCTCAGGCCGTATCAGCCTGAAGGCGCCCGATCTCGTCTGATCTCGGAAGCTAAGCAGGGTCGGGCCTGCTTAGTATCTTGGATGGGAGACCACCTGGGAATCCCGGGTGCTCGAGGCTTTTTGCCTACCAGAAGAGGTCCTT
>NW_011430454.1:0-533 GCF_000754665.1 Bison bison bison
GATGTTTTTCTGGAACTCTCTTGCTTTTTCCATGACCCAGTGGATGTTAGCAATTTGATCTCTGGTTCCTCTGCCTTTTCTAAAACCAGCTTGAACATCAGGAAGTCCACGGTTCACATATTGCTGAAGCCTGGCTTGGAGAATTTTGAGCATTACTTTACTACCGTGTGAGATGAGTGCAATTGTGCAGTAGTTTGAGCATTCTTTGGCATTGCCTTTCTTTAAGATTGGAATGAAAACTGACCTTTTCCAGTCCTGTGGCCACTGCTGAGTTTTCCAACTTCGCTGGCTTATTGAGTGCAGCACTTCCACAGCATCATCTTTCAGGATTTGAAATAGCTCAACTGGAATTCCATCACCTCCACTAGCTTTGTTCGTAGTGATGCTTTCTAAGGCCCACTTGACTTCACATTCCAGGATGTCTGGCTCTAGGTCAGTGATCACACCATCGTAATTATCTGGGTCGTGAAGATCTTTTTTGTCCAGTTCTTCTGTGTATTCTTGCCACCTCTTCTTAATATCTTCTGCTTCTG
>NW_011430455.1:0-537 GCF_000754665.1 Bison bison bison
TACTCTATCTAAAGTGTCCACTGTAGTAATGTTACTCTACCATTGATACCATGTCCAGCTTTTGACAGGTCTTGTTCCATGCTCATGCAGAGGTGATAATGTCCTCACAACTTCGATGTTTATGTCTCTTAGAATTCAACCCAATGTGCAAATTGCCATGTGCTTTCTTAGATAAACATGGAATTGTGTTTACCTGTTCACATGCTCTTCTGTTAGCTTCTCCTGTGTTTACGTTATTTTCCCTTAGGTGAGCTCTGGTAATTGTCATGGGTGGGTATCCAGTTGGAGCTCAGCACCCTTGTTGAATAGTGTAGTCCATCAGCAAGCATTTTAAGGTTACTGTTAGAAAAAAAAAATGTCCACAAGACACCAGCATTTCTTCATGCCCTGCTCTTGTTGCTCTGGTAACAGAAGTCCTCTGTTGGTTATCCCAGACCTGCTTGTAAATGAGAGTAAAATAAGAAAGTAGGAAGCCACCCAAAGCTTTTTGTCTCCTGAGCCTTTAAGATTTTTTTACTATAAGTAAAGTTGTATTTC
>NW_011430456.1:0-593 GCF_000754665.1 Bison bison bison
GTCATTCTTCCCTTTAACTTCCAGCTGAGTCTCCATTTGGAGCGCGGAACCCACCACGCTTTCTAATTATGCCTGGGCTGCTAAGACCCACTCGAGAAGGTGTCTAGGGTGAGGCACCTTTCTCTATTCGAGAGGGCGCCTGCGGCCTAAGTAAGTGGTGCAAACTTCTTGTCTTGAAGTTTGATTGGTCTTCCGCGTAAACCAAGCTACTCAGTCTCTTTTCTCCACCGAATTTTCCTACTGAGCTCTCCTCATAGTATTATTCTTCACATCTCAGATTAGCATATAAATAGTCACTTAGGCCATCTCTCCTTCGAATACCCTGGATCAGTTGGGGCTGGTCCCCAGCAGGTGGCGACCGAACAGGGACCTCAGGAGGCAATACTCAAAGAGCTGAGCAGACACGAACCACGCAATCAGCAGGCAATAAGCATGGAGCTCAGCAGTGACGAATCATGCTGCGCAACTGGCAAAAATCAAGCACGTGACCAGGCAGGAATCACGCAGCTCAGATGGCAATTGTCATGCAGATGAGCCGACAGGAATCACGCAGCTCAGCAGGCCCTGATCACGTGACTCTGCAGGCACTGATC
>NW_011430457.1:0-539 GCF_000754665.1 Bison bison bison
AGTCCCACGTTAGGAATTGGAGGTCGAAACGGTACTTGGCACCCTTGACGCGCCCCCACCAAGTTCCCCGGCATCCCGGTCTCCCTGGAGAGGAACACCGAGGTTTTCCGGCACCACTTCCTCTGAGCCCCTTCTACCCTCCTGATCTCCACAGGAGGGTCGACTCCCCTGCTTTGTCTGGAAGGGGTTCCCGACCTTCCGGTCGCACCTCAGGATGAGGCCGGTCTCACGACGACATTCCAGACGTGGCCTCGTGGGTGCTTCCACATTGCGAAGCACCCCGATTTCCCGGTCCTCTCTTGGTAGGAACCCGATGCCCGGACACCTCTCCGAACTCCACCCGGTGAATGAAGTCAACACGAAGGGGCAGTGACTCGCCCGTGCATCGTCCGGAAAAGACCCCCAGGTTCCAAATACCGCTCGACAAGTGGCCTCTCTCCCGGGGTCACCTCGAGAGGCAAGCGGAGTTCGATGCCTCAACCCAAGACGAGGCCTGACTCTCCTGTCCCCAGTCTGCAGGGACCCTGCGATCGGAGTCT
>NW_011430458.1:0-707 GCF_000754665.1 Bison bison bison
CCTGTAAAGTCAGAGGTTTAGGTGAAAGCGCAAGCAGAAAGTAGGCAGACTCTGGTTTTGGGGGTATATGCTTGAGAATTTCCAGGGGGACTCCTGAAGCTCGATCCCGCCTTTGCGTATGCCGAGCCTCCTTCCTGATGACCTTTGTCATGGGCGGAGTTCCTCACTGGCTCCCAGCAGTGACAGAATTCCAGATGAGCTATTCCAGATCCTGAAAGATGATGCTGTGGAAAGTGCTGCACTCAATATGCAATATGCAATATGCACTCAATATGCAATATGCCGGCTCACGGCACTAGGGGAATCTGGCCTCGAGACGTGTTGAAGAAGGTCTCTCGAGGTTTTTCTCGGGTTGAGGCCAAAACCCTGGCTTCCCTTGGCTTGTGCAGGTGACCTCAGGGGGCTTCTCATGGTGGCTCTGAGAAGTCAGGGAAACTGGAGGTGGGAGGGCCCTCTCGGCACTCCACTGGGTTTGGTGCATTCGAAGAGGACCTCATCTCCAGTTGAGGCAGGAACCTCAGGGTTCCTCTGATTTCAGACTCCGATTCCAGGGTCCCTGCAGACTTGGGACAGGAGAGTCAGCCCTCGTCTTGGGTTGAGGCCTGGAATTCCGCTTGCCTCTCGAGGTGTTCCCGGGGAGACAGGCCACTTGTCGAGTGGTATTTGGAACCTGGGGTTTTTTTCCCGACGATGCACGGGCGATTCAC
>NW_011430459.1:0-506 GCF_000754665.1 Bison bison bison
CTCTCGAGTGACTGCAGGGCCAATAGACCTCATCTAGGCTTGTGTCCAGAAGCCAATGTTCCTCTCCAGGGGCGACAGGGATCTCGGGGTTGCATTCCAGACGCACCCGGGGAGACAGGCATTCATCTCGAGTGGAAGCAAAGAACCCCGCTCTGCTCTCGAATCGCGACGGGTATCTCTTGGAGCTCACTGGGTGGACCCAAGGGAGTCAAGCCTCCTGAGGCGTTTGGAGAGAGGTCGCGAGATTGGTCTCCAGGCCATGCAGGAGACGAAGGCCCTGATCTCGCGATGACGGGGGAATCTCGGGGTTGTTCTCGAGCGGAGGCCCCAGTGTGCGGTTTCTCACGAGGTACGACGGCGAGGTCAGTGAGCCTCTCGTGGTGTGCCAGGGAAGTCGGGTCTCCATGCGAGTGGCGAGGTGGAGCGCATCATTGCTCCCGAGCCATGGTAGGGGAATCTGGCCTCGAGACGTGTTGAAGAAGGTCTCTCGAGGTCTTTCTCGGGTT
>NW_011430460.1:0-687 GCF_000754665.1 Bison bison bison
GTCTCCCCGGGTGTGTCTGGAATGCAACCCCGAGAACCCTGTCGCCCCTGGAGAGGAACACTGGCTTCTGGACACAAGCCTAGATGAGGTATCTTGGCCCTGCAGTCACTCGAGAGCAATCCCCAGCTTTCCTTCGCAACTCGAATGGAAGATTGGACTTCCCTGGGCCAACACAAGAGGTAACCTGAATTCCCCGTCGTAACTCGAGAATCCCGCCGCAACTCGAGAAAAACCACGTGGTTCACCCGTCATCGCAAGATGAAGCCATTTCCCGCTACAGCGCCTCAGGAGAAGTCCCACGTTAGGAATTGGAGGACGAAACGTTACTTGGCACCCTTGATGCGACCCACAAAGTTCCCCGGCATCCCGGTCTCCCTCGAGAGGAACACCGAGGTTTTCCGGCACCACTTCCTCAGAGCCACTTCTACCCTCCTGATCTGGACAGGAGGGTCGACTCCCCTGCTTTGTCTAGAAGGGGTTCCCGACCTCCAGTCGCACCTCAGGATGAGGCCGGTCTCACGACGACATTCCAGACGTGGCCTCGTGGGTGGTTCCACATTCCGAAGGACCCCGATTTCCCGGTCCCCTCTTGATAAGAACCCGATGCCCAGATACCTCTTCGAACTCCACCCTGTGAATGAAGTCAACACGAAGGGTAGTGACTCGCCCGTGCATCGTCGGGAAAAA
>NW_011430461.1:0-636 GCF_000754665.1 Bison bison bison
GAACACTGGAGTGGGTTGCCATTTCCTTCTCCAATGCATGAAAGTGAAAATTGAAAGTGAAGTCGCTCAGTCGTGTCCGACTCTTAGCGACCCCATGAACTGCAGCCTACCAGTCTCCTCCATCCGTGGGATTTTCCAGGCAAGAGTACTGGAGTGGGGTGCATTGCCTTCTCGATTTATCTATCACAACCCATAACTTGTAAGCAGGTTTTACCCATCCAAGGATCATGTCCTTGATAAATAATGAAGTCAATACATGGAAGCTTTGAGCATCGTAGTTACCCTGGGCCCCTGACGCTCTCCTCCTGGCTTTACACCTGTACTGTCCTGTCCTACTTATGTGTTCACCCTTGGCATTCTCTCGTGATTTCTGAACTCTTTTGCTCTTTGGGTTTGCACATTGATTTTGATTTTTACAAATTGACCCTTGCTGTTTTCTGTGCCTAAAACTGCTAATTTTCTCTGCAAGTCTCTTCACTGCCCAGTCACCTTGTCTAGGGTCCTGTCCTTTATTTTAGCCTACCACATCTAAAACTCGAAAGAGATTCAGATAGTCATTGTGCTGAGCATATATGGGGCATTCAATACGTAGATATTGATTGGCATATGCTGCAGATTGGAATCATGGTAATCAGT
>NW_011430462.1:0-855 GCF_000754665.1 Bison bison bison
CGACTTGTGCAGGTGACCTCAGGGGGCTTCTCATGGTGGCTCTGAGAAGCCAGGGAAACTGGAGGTGGGAGGGGCCTCTCGGGACTGCACTGGGTTTGGTGCATTGGAAGAGGGCCTCATCTCCAGTTGAGGCAGGAACCGCAGGGTACCTCTGATTTCAGACTCCGATCGCAGGGTCCCCGCAGACTGGGGACAGGAGAGTCAGGCCTCGTCTTGGGTTGAGGCATGGAAATCCGCTTGCCTCTCGCGATGTCCCCGGGGAGAGAGGCCGCTCCTCGAGCTGTATTTGGAACCTGGGGTTTCTTCCGAACGATGCACGGAAAAACTGCCCCTTCGTGTTGACTTCATTCACAGGGTGGAGTTCGGAGAGGTGTCCGGGCATCGGGTTCTTTTCAAAAGGGAACCGGGAAATCGGGGTCCTACGGAATGTGGAACCACCCACGAGGCCACATCTGGAATGTCTTCGTGAGACCGGCCTCATCCTGAGGTGCGACCGGAAGGTCGGGAACCCCTTCCAGACAAAGCAGCGGAGTCGACCCTCCTGTCCAGATCAGGAGGGGAGAAAGGGCTCAGAGGAGGGGGTGCCGGAAAACCTCAGTGTTCCTCTCGAGGGAGACCGGGATTTCGGGGAACTTTGTGGGTCGCATCAAGGGTGCCAAGTGCCCTTTCGACCTCCAATTCCTAACGTGGGACTTCTCCTGAGACGCTGTAGTGGGAAAGGGCTTCATCTTGCGATGACGGGGGAGCCACGTGGTTTTTCTCGAGTTACGGCGGGATTCTCGAGTTACGACGGGGAATTCAGGATGCCTCTGTGTTGGCCCAGGCAAGTCCAATCTTCCATTTGAGTTGCGAAGG
>NW_011430463.1:0-763 GCF_000754665.1 Bison bison bison
CTTTCACTTTTAGGAGGGTGAAGTGAAAGTCACTCAGTCATCTCTGACTCTTTGCTACCCCAAGGAATTCTCCAGGTCAGAATACTGGAGTGGGTATTTCCCTTCTCCAGGGTTTTCTCCCAACCCACGGATTGAACCCAGGTCTCCCGCATTGCAGGTGGATTCTTTACCAGCTGAGCCACAAGGGAAGCCTAAGTATAATGGAGTGGGTAGCCTATCCTTTCTCCAGTGGATCTTCCCAACCCAGGAAGCAAACCAGGGTCTCCTGCATTGCAGGCAGATTCTTTACCAACTGAGCTATCAGGGAAGCCCAAGAATATTGGAGTGGGTAGTCTAATCCTTCTCCAGCAGATCTTTCTGTACCCAGGAACTGAACTGGGGTCTCCTGCATTGCAGGTGGATTCTTACCAACTGAACTCTCAGGGAAGCCCTTTAGGAGGTTATTCTAGCCTAAAATTGAAAGTATATCATCAGGGGTTTCAGAGAAGGCAATGGCACCCCACTCCAACACTTTTGCCTGGAAAATCCCATGGATGGAGGAGCCTGGTAGGCTGCAGTCCATGGGGTCGCTAAGAGTCGGACACGACTGAGCGACTTCGCTTTCACTTTTCACTTTCATGGCACTGGAGAAGGAAATGGCAACCCACTCCATTGTTCTTGCCTGGAGAATCCCAGGGACAGGGGAGCCTGGTGGCTGCCGTCTATGGGGTCACACAAAGTCGGACACGACTGAAATGACTTAGCATAGCATAGCATCAGGGGT
>NW_011430464.1:0-870 GCF_000754665.1 Bison bison bison
CGAGATGAATGCCTGTCTCCCCGGGTGCGTCTGGAATGCAACCCCGAGATCCCGGTCGCCCCTGCAGAGGAACATTGGCTTCTGGACACAAGCCTAGATGAGGTCTATTGGCCCTAGCAGTCACTCGAGAGCAATCCCCAGCTTTTCTTCGCAACTCGAATGGAAGATTGGACTTCCCTGGGCCAACACAAGAGGCATCCCGAATTCCCCGTCGTAACTCGAGAATCCCGCCGCAACTCGAGAAAAACCACGTGGTTCCCCCGTCATACGCAAGATGAAGCCCTTTCCCGCTACAGCGTCTCAGGAGAAGTCCCACGTTAGGAATTGGAGGTCGAAACGGTACTTGGCACCCTTGATGCGCCCCCACAAAGTTCCCCGGCATCCCGGTCTCCCCTGGAGAGGAACACCGAAGGTTTTCCGGCACAACTTCCTCTGAGCCCCTTCTACCCTCCTGATCTCGACAGGAGGGTCGACTCCCCTGCTTTGTCTGGAAGGGTTCCGACCTTCCGTCGCACCTCAGGATGAGGCCGGTCTCACGACGACATTCCAGACGTGGCCTCGTGGGTGCTTCCACATTGCGAAGCACCCCCGATTTCCCGGTCCCCTCTTGATAAGAACCCGATGCCCGGACACCTCTCCGAACTCCACCCTGTGAATGAAGTCAACACGAAGGGGCAGTGACTCGCCCGTGCATCGTCCGGAAAAAAACCCCAGGTTCCAAATACAGCTCGACAAGTGGCCTCTCTCCCCGGGGACACCTCGAGAGGCAAGCGGAGTTCCACGCCTCAACCCAAGACGAGGCCTGACTCTCCTGTCCCCAGTCTGCAGGGACCCTGCAATCCGAGTCTGAAATCAGAGGAACCCTGAGGT
>NW_011430465.1:0-561 GCF_000754665.1 Bison bison bison
TATGAATACAATGCACTGAATCAAAGAAAGAAAAGGAAACATGTGGGGTGGCAATGCGGTCTTGTTCACACTCTAACACTGTAGTTCAAACTGAAAGTGGTATTATTACCCAAGAGAAACCTTTCTATAACCCATAGTTGTTAGAGTATCTTACCGATTTGAATTCTCTGTGGTGCTTTAAAAAAGATACCGTTATCTTCCTAAAACCTGACAGGCCTGAAGTGAAGTCTTTGTGTGTTTATGATGTAAATATGCCTGAGAATTACTGCCTTTTAGGAGGTTCACTTTTCTCCATTTTAAAGAAGCTGAGTCACTGGCAGAGGAAAACATTCTGAATGCTTACAATTAAGCTAGAAAAGGCCTAAAGAAAGACAACTGAAAATATCAGTCATAAAACTGCAGTGGAATACAAACCAACACTTCTCAAACTATAATGTGCACCAAAAAACACATACGTATTTTGTTAAAAACTCTGAGTGTAACTCAGTAGTGAAGAGATAAGCTAATAACCTGCTTATACAATTCCATAGAGTAGTGATGCTGCTATTATCTTTAGATTAT
>NW_011430466.1:0-545 GCF_000754665.1 Bison bison bison
GTGTTGGGTGCATATATATTTATAATTGTTATATCTTCTTCTTGGATTGATCCTTTGATCATTATGTAGTGACCTTCTTTGTCTCTTTTCACAGCCTTTGTTTTAAAGTCTATTTTATCTGATATGAGTATTGCTACTCCTGCTTTCTTTTGGTCCCTATTTGCATGGAAAATCTTTTTTCCAGCCCTTCACTTTCAGTCTGTATGTGTCCCCTGTTTTGAGGTGGGTCTCCTGTAGACAACATATGTAGGGGTCTTGTTTTGTATCCATTCAGCCAGTCTTTGTCTTTTGGTTGGGGCATTCACCCATTTACGTTAAGGTAATTACTGATAAGTATGATCCCGTTGCCACTTACTTTATTGTTTTGGGTTCGAATTTATACTACCATTTTTGTGTTTCCTGTCTAGAGAATATCCTTTAGTATTTGTTGGTAGAGCTGGTTTGGTGGTGCAGAATTCTCTCAGCTTTTGCTTGTCTGAGAAGCTTTTGATTTCTCCTTCATACTTGAATGAAATCCTTGCTGGGTACAATAATCTGGGCTGTAG
>NW_011430467.1:0-536 GCF_000754665.1 Bison bison bison
GCAGTCAGTGATCACGTGGCTGACCATGCACTGATATTGTGACTCAGCATGCACTGTCCATGTGCCCGGAACCGGTGAGGCATTCCACTCTGGACAAAGGTCATGAGGAAGTAGGCTCGGCATACGCAAATGCGGGACCGAGCCTCAGGAGTCCACCCGGATATTCTCGAGCAACTCCCCCCCAAAATAACCAGAGTCTGCCTACTTTATTGTTTTGTGCTCTCACCTCAGATTTCACTGGGGCTGTCCCCCACCACCATCTTGCTCTCTCTGTCAAAGAGTTACCTTACAGCTCCAATTCATAAAGTTCCTTGTCATTCTTCCCTGTAACTTCCAGCCGAGTCTCCATCTGGAGCGCGGAACCCACTACGCTTCCTAATTATGCCTGGGCTGCTAAGACCCACTCGAGAAGGTGTCTAGGGTGAGGCACCTTCCGCTCTTCGCGACGGTGCCTGCGGCCTACGTAAGTGGTGCAAACTTCTTGTCTTGAAGTTTTCTTGGTCTCCAGCGTAAACCAAGCGACTCAGTCTCTTTTC
>NW_011430468.1:0-598 GCF_000754665.1 Bison bison bison
AGTGTTATGGAAGGATAAAAGAGATCAAGAAAGCTGCTGACATAGACTTGGGGCGGGGTGGGGGGGGGCAGTAAGAGTACCCCCTGCGGGTCTTTAGCCCGATGTGATGCAGCCACTAGCAGTCTGCTAAGGAAACAAAGGCAGTGTCTCAGAGCATGACACCAGACCCCCTCACCCACGACATGCATTGAGATAACATGGGCAGCAGGTGAGTCCTCCCGGGCTAAAAAATGATTGACATGAATCTTGAAGAAAGGCAGATTTCCAGGCAAATATGTCATTTCCTTAACATAGATGAGGAGAACAAGGTAGGAGAAAAACTTACTGTTTGGTTCAGGTCGCTTCTGAGCCTTTTGGGGGAACCGACCTGAAGCCAGAGTCTAGCCGAAATACACAGGCTTTGAACATCGCTGAAGACCAACATTTCCTAAGGAAAAAACGCATTGCTTAGCTCGAGGTTTGTCTGGGAAATACTTACACATCAGAGATGGCTCCGAGGTGGATTGCTACAAAGAACATCCATGCAAAGGACAAGCCTGCACAGCTCTGTGCACATCTGCCCCCTCCCCCCCCTCCACAGCCAGCAGCATTTCCAAGT
>NW_011430469.1:0-744 GCF_000754665.1 Bison bison bison
TATAACATTGTATATCTGAAATTCCAAACTTTACTCTAGATTTTTAATTTATGCTTTTTGGTATTTGATATCAATTTTGTACCTGTATTTTCTTTATAATTTTTTTGTGACATTGTTCGTATTTGTTTGTTTGTTTTCTCTCTTTATTTTTCCTCTTTCTTTTTTTTTTTTTTTTAACATTGTATTTTTGAAATTCCAAACTCTACTCTAGATTTTTAATTTTTGCTTTCTGGTATTAGTTATCATTTTTGTACCTGTACTTTCTTTATAATTTTCGCGACCTTGTTTTGTTTTTGTTTGTTCGTTTTTTCTCTCTTTCTTTTCCTTCTTCTTTTCTTTAACATCGTATTTTTGAAATTCCAAACTCTACACTAGATTTTTAATTTTCGCTTTCTGGTATTAGTTATCAATTTTGTACCTGTACTTTCTTTATAATTTTCGCGACCTTGTTTGTTTTTGTTGTTCGTTCCTTCTCTCTTTCTTTTCCTTCTTCTTTTCTTTAACGTCGTATTTTTGAAATTCCAAACTCTACTCTAGATTTTTAATTTTTGCTTTTATGTATTTGTTACCAATTTTGTACCTTTAAGGACCCAATCTTCAGGACCCATTTTTCACTAGGGAGTGAGATTACTGGCTTGACTGCTGTCTCTCCCTTTAGACCCTCCTTTTTCTCCACCAGGTCGCCTGTGTCTCCTCCCTAACCCCTCTCTACTCTACCCAACTCTGTGAATTTCTGTGTATTCC
>NW_011430470.1:0-646 GCF_000754665.1 Bison bison bison
ATCTACAGTACCTTAGTTTTGCTTATGAAATTTAACCAAAACAAAACACTAAAGTCTATCCAAAAAAGGACATAAAATTTACAATATTAACTTTAAAAATTATAAATTTAAACTGTGAAAAACCTCATTCACAAAACTTAAACACAAGCCACAGAAAAATATATTGACAAAATACATATATGATAAAGGATTGTGCTCCCAATATACAAAATATCTGGAACAAACAACCTCATTAAAGGCGTATAAATACTGAACACCTGGCCAAAGAAAAGATACACATAGTAAATCAGCATATCAAAAATACTCAAAATCATATATCATTAGGAAATTACAATCTAAAACAGCAATGAAGTAGCACTGCACACCTATTAGATCCAGTAAGCTCAAAAAAGGGTGAGGGGGGCGAGGGGCTTCTCTGGTGGCTCAGTGGTAAAGAATCTGCGTGATGATGCAAGACACTCAAGTTCGATCTCTTACCCAGGAAGATACCACGTGCCAGAGAAATTTAGCTGGATTTTTCCACATCTAAACAAGGCTCACCTGTGACCTGAACACTACACGTCTAGCACTTAGTGAACAGCTTTGAAAAAGTGTCCAGACAAAAAGTATCACACAATTATACACAGCAGCTCTACTTCTAACAGCT
>NW_011430471.1:0-546 GCF_000754665.1 Bison bison bison
TCATAAGGGAATTGATTTAGGTCATACCTGAATGGTCTAGTGGTTTTCCCTACTTTCTTCAATTTAATTCTGAATTTGGCAATAAGGAATTCATGGTCTGAGCCACAGTCAGCTCCTGGTCTTGTTTTTGCTGACTGTATAGATCTTCTCCATCTTTGGCTGCAAAGAATATAATCAATCTGATTTCAGTGTTGACCATCTGGTGACATCCATGCATAGAGTCTTCTCTTGTGTTGTTGGAAGAGGGTGTTTATTATGACAAGTGCATTTTCTTGGCAAAACTCTATTAGTCTTTGTCCTGCTTCATTCCATATTCCAAGGCCAAATTTGCCTGTTACTCCAGGTGTTTCTTGACTTCCTACTTTTGCATTCCAGTCCCCTATAATGAAAAGGCATCTTTTTTGGGTGTTAGTTCTAAAAGGTCTTGTAGGTCTTCATAGAACCGTTCAACTTCAGCTTCTTCAGCGTTACTGGTTGGGGCATAGACTTGGATTACTGTGATATTGAATGGTTTGCCTTGGTAAACAAACAGAGATGATTCTGTCA
>NW_011430472.1:0-586 GCF_000754665.1 Bison bison bison
CAGTGACTCGCCCGTGCATCGTCCGGAAAAGTCCCCAGGTTCCAAATACCGCTCGACAAGTGGCCTCTCTCCCCGGGGACACCTCGAGAGGCAAGCGGAGTTCCATGCCTCAACCCAAGACGAGGCCTGACTCTCCTGTCCCCAGTCTGCAGGGACCCTGCGATCGGAGTCTGAAATCAGAGGAACCCTGAGGTTCCTGCCTCAACTGGAGATGAGGCCCTCTTCCAATGCACCAAACCCCGTGGAGTCCCGAGAGGCCCCCCCAGCCACCTCCAGTTTCCCTGACTTCTCAGAGCCACCATGAGAAGCCCCCTGAGGTCACCTGCACAAGTCGAGGGAAGCCAGGGTTTCCTGCCTCAACCCGAGAAAGACCTCGAGAGACCTTCTTCCACACGTCTCGAGGCCAGGTTCCCCTACCATGACTCGAGAGCAATGACGCGCTCCCCCTCGCCACTCGCATGGAGACCCGACTTCCCTGGCGCACCACGAGAGGCTCACTGACCTCGCCGTCGTACCTCGTGAGAAACCGCACCCTGGGGCCGCCGCTCGAGAACCACCCCGAGACTCCCCCGTCATCGCGGAGATG
>NW_011430473.1:0-609 GCF_000754665.1 Bison bison bison
TTTTTTTTTTTTCTTTTTGGTCAAGAGCAAGCAAAATGCACATATAGTCTTTTTTTATATTCTTGACCAAACAAGTAACTGATTACTCATTCTTCTGTGCGTTATTTAACATAACATTTTGATAAATACGTTCTTACTAATAGAGGGAAAATGTGGTCAAAATACAATAAACAAGAAGACATGTGTTGGACTCTCCAATAAATCGGCTTCACTTAAGTTTGGCTGGCTCAGTTCCTCGTAACGAATGTGGTATTTATAGTCCCAGGAAACTGAAGCAATTGACACATTGACACCAACATTCTCTGAACAGGAAGATGTTGGTAAATCTCTTAATTTCACCTTATTCTTAGGTCAGAGTAAATAAATTACAACATAAAATATATGAAAGGAGGCAATACAGAAGGCAACATGCTATCAAAGCAACAGAGAGGGAAGAAACTCAACCATGTAGAGAAGATTTGACCAGACAAAAATACAGGAGAATAGAAGCGAGTTTCAGACCATCACAAGATGAGAGAAGAAGCTATAAGTCTTGAAAGAAAACATACAAAATGAGAGACTTTAAAACAGAAGGGAAAATAGAAAAGTAAACAGAAAGGAATTATTAGA
>NW_011430474.1:0-684 GCF_000754665.1 Bison bison bison
GGCCACGTCTGGAATGCTTCGTGAGACCGGCCTCATCCTGAGGTGCGACCGGAAGGTCGGGAACCCCTTCCAGACAAAGCAGGGAGTCGACCTTCCTGTCCAGATCAGGAGGGGAGAAAGGGCTCAGAGGAGGGGGTGCCGGAAAACCTCAGTGTTCCTCTCGAGGGAGACCGGGATTTCGCGGAACTTTGTGGGTCGCATCAAGGGTGCCAAGTGCCCTTTCGACCTCCAATTCCTAACGGGGGACTTCTCCTGAGACGCTGTAGCGGCAAAGGGCTTCATCTTGCAATGACGGGGGAGCCACGTGGTTTTTCTCGAGTTACGGCGGGATTCTCGAGTTACGACGGGGAATTCAGGCTGCCTCTTGTGTTGGCCCAGGCAAGTCCAATCTTCCATTCGAGTTGCGAAGGAAAGCTGGGGATTGCTCTCGAGTGACTGCAGGGCCAATAGACCTCATCTAGGCTTGTGTCCAGAAGCCAATGTTCCTCTCCAGGGGCGACAGGGATCTCGGGGTTGCATTCCAGACGCACCCGGGGAGACAGGCATTCATCTCGAGTGGAAGCAAAGAACCCCGCTCTGCTCTCGAATCGCGACGGGTATCTCTTGGAGCTCACTGGGTGGACCCAAGGGAGTCAAGCCTCCTGAGGCGTTTGGAGAGAGGTCGCGAGATTGATCTCCAGGCCA
>NW_011430475.1:0-595 GCF_000754665.1 Bison bison bison
TTCCCCATCGTAACTCGAGAATCCCGCCGCAACTCGAGAAAAACCACGTGGTTCCCCCGTCATCGCAAGATGAAGCCCTTTCCCGCTACAGCGTCTCAGGAGAAGTCCCACGTGAGGAATTGGAGGTCGAAACGGTACTTGGCACCCTTGATGCGCCCCCACAATTTCCCCGGCCTCCCGGTCTCCCTGGAGAGGAACACCGAGGTTTTCCGGCACCACTTCCTCTGAGCCCGTTCTACCCTCCTGATCTCCAGAGGAGGGTCGACTCCCCTGCTTGGTCTGGAAGGGGTTCCCGACCTTCCGGTCGCACCTCAGGATGAGGCCGGTCTCACGACGACATTCCAGACGTGGCCTCGTGGGTGCTTACACGTTGCGAAGCACCCCGATTACCCGGTCCCCTCTTGATAAGAACCCGATGTCCGGACACCTCTCCGAACTCCACCCTGTGAATGAAGTCAACACGAAGGGCAGTGACTCGCCCGTGCATCGTCCGGAAAAAACCCCAGGTTCCAAATACAGCTCGACAAGTGGCCTCTCTCCCCGGGGACACCTCGAGAGGCAAGCGGAGTTCCATGCCTCAACCCAGACGAGGCCT
>NW_011430476.1:0-646 GCF_000754665.1 Bison bison bison
ATTTGTTGAGCCCCTGCCATGCTTCAAGCACTGCGCACAGTGGGGAATAAAATAAAACTATCTTCCCACGTGGGTTGATGGAGGGGGTGATGCAGCCTGGTTAACTGGTGCTGGAGGGCCTCAGCAGAGGCACAGAGTGCTTTGAGAGCATATGGGAAGGAGAGATGAGAGCCCTAGGCCAGTTAGGTGGGAGGTAGGAGGAAGCTCGAGTTAGGGAAGCTAAGTCCAGAAAAAAGATAGCAGCTGGAGAGACGAGAGGTGTAAGAGCCCGGTGGCAGAGAAAAGTCCCAGAAGAGGAAACAGCAAGTACAAAAGGCCAAACAAAGTTTGGATACTGGCAAGAGGTTCAGGGTAGCTGGAGCATAAAGGACAAGGGAGGCAGCATCAAAGGTGAGGTTGGAAATTAAGCAAGGCCAGGAGTGAAGGGCTTATAAGCCACGTTCGGAAGTTTGGAATTTATTTGGGGAACAACAGGGAGCTAAAGGGTCATTTTAAGAGGATCAGTGACAGGATCAGGATTGCATCTAGAAAGATGGTTATAGCTGCCATGGGTTTGACGTGTTTAAATTGATGAGGGGAACACAAATTCACACTTGGAAATGATGTGTCGACACGAAATAATGCAATCAGATGGCTCTGTGGTTTT
>NW_011430477.1:0-608 GCF_000754665.1 Bison bison bison
AATATGAGCCACATATGCAATCTAAACTTTCTTAAAAACCAACAGGCTATTTGACGTCCTTTTTTCTACTGCGCGTCTTGAAATCCTGTGTGATTTCCACATCGAGGTTTGCACCAGCCTGTCTCACGTGCTCAGGGGCTGCAGGAGGCGAGTGACTGCCATGGCCGACAGCACAGAGCTGCCAGGTTGAGTCAAGTGACTCAGAAACTTGGCCCGTTTGACTTGTTTTACCCCATGAAGAAGTGGGGTGTAGAGGAATGAATGTGAGGAATGCCCAGGAATGCAGGTGAGCTCCATGGATACAGTTTAAAGCAATGAGAGGAGCGAGGGCAATAGAGTGAGTCCTGCCCCCCCTACCGAACGCCCCGTCCCAAGTCCAGTCTTCTCTCTACAGACTTCATCATTGTTAATGGCTTGCCGTGTTTCCTCCAGAAGCTTTTCTACACCTGAGATGGAACTTCTTATTCATTATGGTTTATAGGGTTTAATACTGTTCTGAGTGCTTCTATTTGCTATGGGACACTTAGAGAATATTTTCTCACAATTAAAATATTTGGAGTTGATAACTACTCCTATAACCTGTTCTACACATTTTGGTGCAAGTCATT
>NW_011430478.1:0-676 GCF_000754665.1 Bison bison bison
GGGTCTCCATGCGAGTGGCGAGGGGGAGCGCGTCATTGCTCTCGAGTCATGGTAGGGGAATCTGGCCTCGAGACGTGTTGAAGGAGGTCTCTCGAGGTCTTTCTCGGGTTGAGGCGGGAAACCCTGGCTTCCCTCGCTTTGTGCAGGTGACCTCAGGGGCTTCTCATGGTGGCTCTGAGAAGTCAGGGAAACTGGAGGTGGGAGGGGCCTCTCGGGACTCCCGTGGGTTTGGTGCATTGGAAGAGGGCCTCATCTCCAGTTGAGGCAGGAACCTCAGGGTTCCTCTGATTTCGGACTCCGATCGCAGGGTCCTGCAGACTGGGGACAGGAGAGTCAGGCCTCGTCTTGGGTTGAGGCATGGAACTCCGCTTGCCTCTCGAGGTGTCCCCGGGGAGAGAGGCCACTTGTCGAGCTGTATTTGGAACCTGGGGGTTTTTTCCGGTCGATGCACGGGCGAGTCACTGCCCCTTCGTGTTGACTTCATTCACAGGGTGGAGTTCGGAGAGGTGTCCGGGCATCGGGTTCTTATCTAGAGGGGACCGGGAAATCGGGGTGCTTCGCAATGTGGAAGGACCCGCGAGGCCACGTCTGGAATGTCGTCGTGAGACCGGCCTCATCCTGAGGTGCGACCGGAAAGTCGGGAACCCCTTCCAGACAAAGCAGGGGAGTCGACCCT
>NW_011430479.1:0-605 GCF_000754665.1 Bison bison bison
GTCTGGAAGGGGTTCCCGACCTTCCGGTCGCACCTCAGGATGAGGCCGGTCTCACGACGACATTCCAGACGTGGCCTCGTGGGTGCTTCCACATTGCGAAGCACCCCGATTTCCCGGTCCCCTCTTGGTAAGAACCCGATGCCCGGACACCTCTCCGAACTCCACCCTGTGAATGAAGTCAACACGAAGGGGCAGTGACTCGCCCGTGCATCGTACGGAAAAGACCCCCAGGTTCCAAATACCGCTCGACAAGTGGCCTCTCTCCCCGGGGACACCTCGAGAGGCAAGCGGAGTTCCATGCCTCAACCCAAGACGAGGCCTGACTCTCCTGTCCCCAGTCTGCAGGGACCCTGCAATCGGAGTCTGAAATCAGTGGAACCCTGAGGTTCCTGCCTCAACTGGAGATGAGGCCCTCTTCCAATGCACCAAACCCCGTGGAGTCCCGAGAGGCCCCCCCCCCCACTCCCGTTTCCCAGACTTCTCAGAGCCACCATGAGAAGCCCCCTGACGGTCACCTGCACAAGTCGAGGGAAGCCAGGGTTTCCTGCCTCAACCCGGAAAGACCTCGAGAGACCTTCTCCACACGTCTCGAGGCCAGGTTCCCC
>NW_011430480.1:0-708 GCF_000754665.1 Bison bison bison
AACTCGAATGGAAGATTGGACTTCCCTGGGCCAAACAAGAGGCATCCCGAATTCCCCGTCGTAACTCGAGAATCCCGCCGCAACTCGAGAAAAACCACGTGGTTTCCCCGTCATCGCAAGATGAAGCCCTTTCCCGCTACAGCGTCTCAGGAGAAGTCCCACGTTAGGAATTGGAGGTCGAAACGGTACTTGGCACCCTTGATGCGCCCCCACAAAGTTCCCCGGCATCCCGGTCTCCCTGGAGAGGAACACCGAGGTTTTCCGGCACCACTTCCTCTGAGCCCCCTTCTACCCTCCTGATCTCCACAGGAAGGTCGACTCCCCTGCTTTGTCTGGAAGGGGTTCCCAACCTTCCGGTCGCACCTCAGGATGAGGCCGGTCTCACGACGACATTCCAGACGTGGCCTCGTGGGTGCTTCCACATTGCGAAGCACCCCGATATCTGGTCCCCTCTTGGTAAGAACCCGATGCCCGGACACCTCTCCGAACTCCACCCTGTGAATGAAGTCAACACGAAGGGGCAGTGACTCGCCCGTGCATCATCCGGAAAAGACCCCCAGGTTCCAAATACCGCTCGACAAGTGGCCTCTCTCCCCGGGGACACCTCGAGAGGCAAGCGGAGTTCCATGCCTCAACCCAAGACGAGGCCTGACTCTCCTGTCCCCAGTCTGCAGGGACCCTGCGATCGGAGTCTGAAATCAGAGGAAC
>NW_011430481.1:0-660 GCF_000754665.1 Bison bison bison
GTGCATGTGATTATCCAGTTTTCCCACCACAATTTATTAACAAAACTGTCCTTCCCCCTTCAAATATTCCTGGCTACCTTATAAAATATTATTTGACAACATATATGGGGATTTACTTCTGGACTCTTGACACTGTTCCATTAATTGATGTGTTTTTTTTGTTTTTTTTTTTTGATCAGTATTTTTATGCCAGTACCATACTGTTTGATTACTATGGCTTTGCAGTCTAGTATGAAACCAGGTAGAGTGATTCCTCTAGTTTTGTTCTTCTTCCTCATGATTGCTTAGCTATTCAGGGTCTTTTGTGGTTCCACAAAGTTTTAGAGCTGTTTTCCCTATTTAAAAAAGCCATTGTCATTTTGATAGGGATTGCATTGAATCTATGGATAGCTTTAGTTAGTATGCTCATTCTAATACAAATTCTTTTGCTCTATAAACACGGAATCTTTCCATTTATTTGTGTCTTCTTTAGTTTCTTTCATCAAAGTCTTAAAGTTTTCAACATAAAGATCTTTCATCACCATGATTAGTTTATTTCTAAGTATTTTATTGTTTTGGATGCCACTGTTAATGAGATTGTTTCCTTTATTTCTTTTTTCTAGTATATTACATTATTCGTGTATAGAAACACAGCAGGTTTTGTATGTTGATTTTGTACCT
>NW_011430482.1:0-541 GCF_000754665.1 Bison bison bison
AGGCTGAGTAAGCAAACAATTCTCTAGAGTTAGATTAAACTAGAATTTAAGGTACCTGTACCCCATGTCACCAGGCTATCATAGTAGAATTTATATCCAGTTACACAGCAGTGCAATGTGATGAATGATTTATTTTAATTATAATTTTATTTATTATTAGTCCTGACTGATAACATAAAGAGACTCAACTTCAAAGTGCCCTGGGGTCCTAAATTGTTTAATCTGGTCCTGTACATATACCTACACTATGAAATAGCCCCCTAAGAACAGACAAATGAATTTTAAGTACTTTTTAGATTATATTAAAAAAAAAATACACTGAAAGTAGACAGTGATTTGACACAAGCCTTAAGAAAGATGTTTGTCTACTCATGACTCCAAAGGACCCTCTCACTGACCTTTCCATTTTGAAAAAAAGTTACAATATTAAAACATTTTAAGTTTTGATTAATAATATACATTGATCATTACTGCATTTCATCACCATGTTTAAAGGTGATGCGTGTCCAAAGTAATTGGTTTAAAGGTAAACTGTGGGGTT
>NW_011430483.1:0-566 GCF_000754665.1 Bison bison bison
GATAAAGGACAGAAATGGTATGGACCTAACAGAAGCAGAAGATATTAAGAAGAGATGGCAAGAATACACAGAAGAACTGTACAAAAAAGATCTTCATGACCCAGATAATCACGATGGTGTGATCACTGACCTAGAGCCAGACATCCTGGAATGTGAAGTCAAGTGGGCCTTAGAAAGCATCACTATGAACAAAGCTAGTGGAGGTGATGGAATTCAGTGGAGCTATCCCAAATCCTGAAAGATGATGCTGTGAAAGTGCTGCACTCAATATGCTAGCAAATTTGGAAAACTCAGCAGTGGCCACAGGACTGGAAAAGGTCAGTTTTCAATTCCAATCCCAAAAAAAGGCAATGCCAAAGAATGCTCAAACTATTGCACAATTGCACTCATCTCACACGCTAGTAAAAGTAATGCTCAAAATTCTCCAAGCCAGGCTTCAGCAATACATGAACCGTGAACTTCCTGATGTTCAAGCTGGTTTTTAGAAAAGGCAGAGGAACCAGAGATCAAATTGCCAACATCTGCTGGATCATTGAAAAAAGCAAGAGAGTTCCAGTAAAACATCT
>NW_011430484.1:0-524 GCF_000754665.1 Bison bison bison
AACTCCAGGGGCTTGCTCAAACTCATGTCCATCGAATCAGTGATGCCATCCAACCATCTTATCCTCTGTCGTCCCCTTCTCCTCTGCCTTCAATCAAGACTCTCATAGGCAGATATTGTAGAGTGTAATTAGTGTTCATAGTTTATCTAAAAGCTCATATCACATTTAATTTTTCGTTTTCTTCCTGTTCTTTCGAGGTACTTTCTTGTTGACAAGCTTGTGACAGATATAACGATGTAGCAATTTTTTACCTTAGAACAAACCGAGGCCCTATTAACATTTTGTGCTTAATGTGGATGACTCTTAGACATGCCTACAGTAGAGGAGCAAAACCAAACTACTAGATATTTAATATTGACTAGTTCCCAGTTCACGGGACTCTGACATTCACTGAGGTCAATGTTTTCTTGTATTGAAGCAGTTTGGTTGGCAAGGGCTGCCTTGTCTTGAGACCATTGAAATAAGAACTCAGAACTTGAGCACTATTATCAAAAATCACAAGGCTACACACTGACACAGACATC
>NW_011430485.1:0-530 GCF_000754665.1 Bison bison bison
AAATGACCAGTTAGGACTACTCATTTGAATTATACTGGAGGTCTTTTGACCTTTCACTATATTTGCATGTAAAAATGACTAGATTGTGCTACTGTATTAAACCTGACCCACAAAGGTTTGAATAAAAGAAAAAGAAAAAAAAATTGTGCCCATCACTAACACAATTCCGTATTTCTCAGTTAAGATTCAACTTCTAAAAAACATATTAAGGGATTCAGTCAGGACCTTCAATTGAATTGAATTGAATTCAATTCAATTCACTTGAAGGTGTAATTATACAGAAAATTTTTAAAGTCTTTTGCTTTTCCAGCACGACTCTTTCTTATTCTAGACTAAATATATTTGTGATCAGACCTTATCAATTCCTTGGTAACAGTATTTTCTAAACCCAGATGGAAGATATTCTTCTGTATTCCCAGCCTACCTGGAGTTTAACCACCGGCCTGGAAATATTAATATAAGTTTATTCTCTTGATAGCTTCTTTCTCAGTAATTGACCTTCAGTTTTTAAATGTCTCATTTCAAATGGT
>NW_011430486.1:0-538 GCF_000754665.1 Bison bison bison
CTGGAGAAAGCATGTCAATTTAAATGTAACCTGTTTCAGCCAAGGGATAGGCTATTTCTAGCCCATGTCTAACGGAATGATTCCCAAGAAGCCTCAAGCCTACTGATTGAATTAATCGAAGAAAACTTCTGAAGTTGAGATAGGCTTTATTTTAGACCCTGGTATCATTTCCCTTGATTCTAAAGAAGGCAGAATGAAGAACAGAAGGAGTGGCGCTTGGCTGGAAGAAAAGAAGCCTATGTCTTATTCTGACTCTGTCAACGAGCTGTGTGTACTTTGGGCAAATTGTGTCCCCTCTCTTGGCTTCAACTTATGAATTTAAAAAACCTATAAATTAGCTACATCAGTAATTCTCCAGAGTACATGTTTGGAGAAAATACTGGATTAATATTCTGATATAATTTATACTTGGAAAAACAAAATAGCCATCATTTAAAATAGCAAACTATATATTTGATTGGTGGAGGACTATGGCAAATACAGTGACTATACATGAGCCTGTTCTTAACCATCACTCCCTACTCAATTCCCAAGGAAA
>NW_011430487.1:0-500 GCF_000754665.1 Bison bison bison
CCCCTGGAAATTCTCGAGCATATACCCCCAACCCAGAGTCTGCCTACTTTCTGCTTGTGCTTTCACCTAAACCTCTGACTTTACGGGGGGCTCTCCCCCACTACCTCTCTCTGAAAAAAGAGTTAGCTTACAGTTCCAGTTAATAATTCCTGGGTGTGACAGTGTTTAAACCTACAAACTCCTTTGGAAATCCTCTAGCCTGCCTGAATAGGTTTTTCCGGCCACATGTGACTGTTCAGAGCCTCCCAAATGTGAGAGGCAGGAGATGTTCTAAACTGTCTAAACACAGATCTTTTGAGTAATTAAAAGATTGATTAGAAATTGTATTGGTGAATGGCTTTTCACTTGTTGGGCCATTGTTTGCTGCTAAGTTTCCATATCCCTTACCTGCTGTGTCCCTGGCAGTGTATTGATTAATATAATTGGTGTAAGTAGTAGCTTTAATGTTTGTAACCTGGGACCCTTGAGTTAATTCTTTTTCTTGTTATAGCCCACCACAC
>NW_011430488.1:0-862 GCF_000754665.1 Bison bison bison
GTCACTGCCCCTTCGTGTTGACTTCATTCACAGGGTGGAGTTCGGAGAGGTGTCCGGGCATCGGGTTCTTACCAAGAGGGGACCGGGAAATCGGGGTGCTTCGCAATGTGGAAGCACCCACGAGGCCACGTCTGGAATGTCGTCGTGAGACCGGCCTCATCCTGAGGTGCGACCGGAAAGTCGGGAACCCCTTCCAGACAAAGCAGGGGAGTCGACCCTCCTGTGGAGATCAGGAGGGTAGAAGGGGCTCAGAGGAAGTGGTGCCGGAAAACCTCGGTGTTCCTCTCCAGGGAGACCGGGATGCCGGGGAGCTTTGTGGGGGCGCGATCAAGGGTGCCAAGTACCGTTTCGACCTCCAATTCCTAACGTGGGACTTCTCCTGAGACGCTGTAGCGGGAAAGGGCTTCATCTTGCGATGACGGGGGAACCACGTGGATTTTCTCGAGTTGCGGCGGGATTCTCGAGTTACGACGGGGAATTCGGGATGCCTCTTGTGTTGGCCCAGGGAAGTCCAATCTTCCATTCGAGTTGCGAAGGAAGACTGGGGATTGCTCTCGAGTGACTGCAGGCCAATAGACCTCATCTAGGCTTCTGTCCAGAAGCCAATGTTCCTCTCAAGGGGTGACAGGGATCTCAGGGTTGCATTCCAGACACACCGGGGAGACAGGCATTCATGTCGAGTGGAAGCAAAGAACCCCGCTCTGCTCTCGAGTCGCAACGGGTATCTCTTGGAGCTCACTGGGTGGACTAAAGGGAGTCAAGCCTCCTGAGGCGTTTGGAGAGAAGTCGCGAGATTGGTCTCTAGCCCATGCAGGAGACGAAGGCCCTCATCTCGGGATGACGGGGTGTCTCGGGGTTGTTC
>NW_011430489.1:0-538 GCF_000754665.1 Bison bison bison
GCCTGAAATTCTTCCTGCATCTCAACCCTGGTTTACCTAGGTTCAACCTATGGACCTCAACGAAATGGTGCCTCTGGAAAGCCTTCCCTGACACCCAGGTTTTGTGGTGAGGGAAGAGGCCCCTCTATAGGTTCTCAAAGGATCTGCCTGTGATGTATCGTTAGAGTCGTCTCAGTGAAAGCAGGAACTCTGGGTCTTCTTCTCTCCGCCTTCTATTCCCTGAAACTTATTACATGCCTCCTAGCTCATCGTAGGTGCTCAGTATTTACTTAGTGTGTGAAAGACAGAAAAGCTCTTGGGAGCCTCAAGGGGTCACTTGGCTCGGCACTTTTGATCTCTTTGTATATTTGGCGATTCAATTCTTTCCTTTCCTGGGTTGATGTGTACACTATATTCGAGGCACAACCTAAGGCATGAAGACATATCCATACATAGAGGTTCTTGCTTTCAAGGAACTCGTACAGCAGATTTCTACACGTTAGGGCTTTTCAAATGCTCTAGAAGAATGTGAACGTTCAGTAGGCTCCATTTTCATTTC
>NW_011430490.1:0-667 GCF_000754665.1 Bison bison bison
CTCCGCTTGCCTCTCTAGGTGTCCCCGGGGAGAGAGGCCACTTGTCGAGCTGTATTTGGAACCTGGGGTTTTTTTCTGGACGATGCACGGGCGAGTCACTGCCCCTCCGTGTTGACTTCACTCACAGGGTGGAGTTCGCAGAAGTGTGTGGGCATCGGGTTCTTATCAAGAGGGGACCGGGAAATCGGGGTGCTTCGGAAAGTGGAACCACCCCCGAGGCCACGTCTGGATTGTCGTCATGAGACCGGCCTCATCCTGAGGTGCGACCGGAAGGTCGGGAACCCCTTCCAGAAAAAGCAGGGGAGTCGACCATCCTGTCGAGATCAGGAGGGTAGAAGGGGCTCAGAGGAAGTGGTGCCGGAAAACCTCGGTGCTCCTCTCGGGGGGAGACCGGGATGGTCGGGGAACTTTGTGGGTCGCCTCAAGGGTGCCAAGTACCGTTTGGACCTCCAATTCCTAACGTGGGACTTCTCCTGAGACGCTGTCGCGGGAAAGGGCTTCATCTTGCGATGACGGGGGAACCACGTGGTTTTTCTCGAGTTGCGGCGGGATTCTCGAGTTACGACCGGGAATTCAGGATGCCTCTGTTTGCCCAGGAAGTCCAATCTTCCATTCGAGTTGCGAAGGAAGCTGGGGATTGCTCTCGAGTGACTGCAGGGCCAATAGA
>NW_011430491.1:0-584 GCF_000754665.1 Bison bison bison
GAGAAGGCAATGGCACCCCACTCCAGTACTCTTGCCTGGAAAATCTCATGGACGGAAGAGCCTGGTAGGCTGCAGTCCATGGGGTCGCTCAGAGTCGGGCAGGACTGAGCGACTTCACTTTCACATTTCACTTTCATGCATTGGAGGAGGACATGGCAACCCACTCCAGTGTTCTTGCCTGGAGAACCCCAGGGACTGCGGGGCCTGGTGGGCTGCCGTCCATGGGGTCACACAGACTCGGACACGACTGAAACGACTTCGCAGCAGCAGCAGCAGCAGTGCATAGATATCAAAAGGGTTTAGAACAGTCAGGTAGGATCACACAAGTCACCGTGAAGCAATACTTCTCCACTTAGCCAAAGCTAACAAAAGATTTCTGTTCTAGGTCAACCTAGAAGAGATCACGGAAGAGGTAAAGAAACTTAAAATCCATTAGCAAAGGCAGTTCAACCTCGCAAGAAACCTTGTGCTAGGCACAACACTCTTTTCTGGGGGTCCACTTTCCCTACAACCTCCTGATCCCATTCTGTACCCATTCCTTTGCTTCTCCCATCCTGAAACTGCCACCTGGAAGAAAGAACGAC
>NW_011430492.1:0-549 GCF_000754665.1 Bison bison bison
CACCTCATCACCTGAGCTGCTCGGATCTGGGAAGGGCACAAAACGCAGGCCCAACCGAGAGTCTGCGCCTCTGAGGACTACCCGAGTGCCTGAACCTGAGCAGCTTCGACCTGGGAAGTACAGACAGCCCAGGGCCGGCCACGGATGGTTCCCGGCAGAGCAACCTAAGCCTAAGCAGCTTGGGCAGAGAGGCTACACGCGCCATGAACGGGGACAGACCCAGTGTGGCTGAGGCACTGTGAGCACACGCCAGTGTTATTTGTTTGCAGCATCCCTCCCTACCTCCCCTCAGCGCGACTGAACAACTGAGCCTAAAAAAAAAAAGTGTCCTCCACCGTCCCCTTGTGTCAGGGTGGAAACCAGACACTGAAGAGACAGCAAACAGAAGAAGCTATAACAGAGGGAACCGCCTTGGAAGATACAGGCAATAGATTAAAACCCTGTGGTTACTACCAACTACATAGGAAGGGGCCTATAGATCTTGAGAAATATAAGTCGGACCAAGGAACTAGCCAAAAATGAACTGAACCCACAATAGTCACAACAAAA
>NW_011430493.1:0-576 GCF_000754665.1 Bison bison bison
ATACTCTTAAAGTACGAGAAAGCAAAGAAAGGAAAGACAACTCTCAAGCTGTCCAAAGTGATAAAAATTAATGATTACACAGTTCTACCTGTATACACTCGCAGATAATAATCTGAAAAGGAATTTTTTAAAAAATTCCCTTTCAATACTGTCAACATGAATCCAATGCTTTGCCACGGATGTCACGAGGATGCAAGACTGGCACACTGGAAATTCTACACCGTGGCTGAAAAAGATCCTGTATACATGGACAGATATTCCATAGCGATGGAAAGACTTAAGATGGCAATACCATGGAATGCATCTTCAATCTGAAATGAAGATTCGATATGACTTGATCGCTCAGAGCTTTTGTGTCACCAAGTGTTATGAAAGGATAAAAGAGATCGAGAAAGCTGCTGACATAGACTTGGGGCGGGGTGGGCGGGGGGCAGTAAGAGTACCCCTGCGGTCTTTAGCCCGAGGTGATGCAGCCACTAGCAGTCTGCTAAGGAAACAACGGTAGTGTCTCAGAGCATGACACCAGACCCCCTCACCCACGACATGCATTGGGATAACATGGGCAGCAGGTGAGTC
>NW_011430494.1:0-540 GCF_000754665.1 Bison bison bison
AATTCTAGCAATCAGAATCCAACAACACATTAAAAAGATCATACACTATGACCAAGTGGGCTTTATCCCAGGGATGCAAGGATTCTTCAATATCCGCAAATCAATCAATGTTATACACCACATTAACAAACTGAAAAACAAAAACCATATGATTATCTCAATAGATGCAGAGAAAGCCTTTGACAAAATTCAACACCCATTTATGATAAAAACTCTCCAGAAAGCAGGAATAGAAGGAACATACCTCACATAATAAAAGCTGTATATGGCAAACCCACAGCAAACATTATCCTCAATGGTGAAAAATTGAAAGCATTTCCTCTAAAGTCAGGAACAAGACAAGGCTGTCCACTTTCACCATTACTATTCAACATAGTTTTGGAAGTTCTGGCCACAGGAATCAGAGCAGAAAAAGAAATAAAAGGAATCCAAATTGGAAGAGAAGAAGTAAAACTCTCACTGTTTGCAGATGACATGATCCTTTACATAGAAAACCCTAAAGACTCCACCAGAAAATTACTAGAACTAATCAATGATTAT
>NW_011430495.1:0-601 GCF_000754665.1 Bison bison bison
CTGCTTCTCCCTGTCCTCGCAGCACGGGAGCCCATTCCTTCCTGGCCTGACCCCTCCCAGACGTGCCTGCCTCCTAGGATCATCACCACGTTGCGGGGTGAAGTTTGAGGGCCCATAAACTGTCAGCCCATTGCAGTCCCTAAGTATACTCGTGCATTATTTCAGTCTTTTTGAAATAATTCGAGCTTTCCTAATAGCCCAATACATGTTCTTTTTGTTATATGTTCGTTGGGCTACTTGAAAATAATATGTATCAGTGGGAATGCAGTGTTCCGTGTGTATCAGTTACATCAGGTTTGTCACTCATGTAATTCAGATTCCAGTAGCCACGTTGAGTAAAAGCAGAAGTAGGTGAAATTACCTGTAATATATTTTATTTTAACACACCCCAAATATTGTCATTTCAGTGTGTAATCAACATGATAAAACCTAATGCAATAGTTCACGTTCTTTTTTTCATGCTAAGTCTTTAAAATCCAGCATGTGTTTCAGGCTTGCAGTGCATCTCATTGTAGAGCCAGCCACATTTCAGGTACTTCATGGTTGCAGGTGACTACGTACCAGGGAGCCCAGTTCCAGGAGAGATGTGTCTTTAACGTCT
>NW_011430496.1:0-518 GCF_000754665.1 Bison bison bison
CTCTCGAGTCATGGTAGGGGAATCTGGCCTCGAGACGTGTTGAAAAAGGTCTCTCGAAGTCTTTCTCGAGTTGAGGCAGAAACCCTGGCTTCCCTTGACTTGTGCAGGTGACCTCAGGTGGCTTCTCATGGTGGCTCTGAGAAGTCAGGGAAACTGGAGGTGGGAGGGGCCTCTCGGCACTCCACTGGGTTTGGTGCATTGGAAGAGGGCCTCATCTCCAGTTGAGGCAGGAACCTCAGGGTTCCTCTGATTTCAGACTCCGAACCCAGGGTCCCTGGATACTTGGGAAAGGAGAGTCAGGCCTCGTCCTGTGCTGAGGCATGGAACTCCGCTTGCCTCTCGAGGTGTTCCCGGGGAGACAGGCCACTTGTCGAGCGGTATTTGGAACCTGGGGGTCTTCTCCCGACGATGCACGGGCGAGTCACTGCCCCTTCGTGTTGACTTCATTCACAGGGTGGAGTTCGAAGAGGTGTCAGGGCATCGGGTTCTTATCAAGAGGGGACCGGGAAATCGGGGTC
>NW_011430497.1:0-656 GCF_000754665.1 Bison bison bison
GTGGCGAGGGGGAGCGCGTCATTGCTCGCGAGCCATGGTAGGGGAATCTGGCCTTGAGACGTGTTGAAGAAGGTCTCTCGAGGTCTTTCTCGGGTTGAGGCAGGAAACCCTGGGTTCCCTCGACTTCTGCAGGTGACCTCAGGGGGCTTCTCATGGTGGCTCTGAGAAATCAGGGAAACTGGAGGTGGGAGGGGGCTCTCGGGACTCCACGGGGCTTGGTGCATTGGAAGAGGGCCTCATCTCCACTTGAGGCAGGAACCGCAGGGTACCTCTGATTTCAGACTCCGATCGCAGGGTCCCTGCAGACTGGGGACAGGAGAGTCAGGCCTCGTCTTGGGTTGAGGCATGGAACTCCGCTTGCCTCTCGAGATGTCCCCGGGGAGAGAGGCCGCTTGTCGAGCTGTAGTTGGAACCTGGATTGTTTTACGAACGATGCACGGAAAACCTGCCCCTTCGTGTTGACTTCATTCACAGGGTGGAGTTCGGAGAGGTGTCCGGGCATCGGGTTCTTCTCAAGAGGGGACCGGGAAATCGGGGTCCTACGGAATGTGGAACCACCCACGAGGCCACGTCTGGAATGTCTTCGTGAGACCGGCCTCATCCTGAGGTGCGACCGGAAGGTCGGGAACCCCTTCCAGACAAAGCAGGGGAGTCGA
>NW_011430498.1:0-567 GCF_000754665.1 Bison bison bison
ACCAGAGAACAATTTGGAAACATTCATTGGATCCTAGAGGGAACCAGGACTTTCAGAAAATCATTTACTTCTGCTTCAGTGACTCCACTAAAGACATTGACTGTGTATATCACAGTAAACTGTGAACAGTTTGAAAGAGACAGGAATCATGGACCTTCTAACCTGTCACATGAGAAATGTGTATGCCATTCAAGATGTAAGAGTTGGAACAAGACATGGAAAAATTGATCAGTATAAACCTGGGAAAGGTGAGTGACAAGACTGCATATTATCAGTCTTCTTATGTGAAATATATGCCGACTATACTATTCAAAAGGCCAGGCTGGGTGGATAATAAACTAGAATCAATGTTTCTGGGATAAACTTCAACAACCTTAGATAGACAGATAGAAACACTAGTAAAAAGAGAAAGTGAAGAGGAACTAAAGGAGGTTCTGCTAAGGATGAATGAGGAGTGTAGAAACCTCGCTGAGAACTCAATAGTCAATGAACAACACAAGGTTCTGGTCCCATCACGACTTGGCAAATAGAACGGGGAAACATGGAATAAGTGATAAACTTAATTTC
>NW_011430499.1:0-587 GCF_000754665.1 Bison bison bison
CTTCGTCTCCTGCATGGCCTGGAGACCAATCTCGCGACCTCTCTCCAAACGCCTCAGGAGGCTTGACTCCCTTGAGTCCACCCAGTGAGCTCCAAGAGATACCCGATTCGAGAGCAGTGCGGGGTTCTTTGCTTCCACTCGAGATGAATGCCTGTCTCCCCGGGTGCGTCTGGAATGCAACCCCGAGATCCCTGTCGCCCCTGGAGAGGAGCATTGGCTTCTGGACACAAGCCTAGATGAGGTCTCTTGGCCCTGCAGTCACTCGAGAGCAATCCCCAGCTTTCCTTCGAAACTCGAGTGGAAGATTGGACTTGCCTGGGCCAACACAAGAGGCATCCTGAATTCCCCGTCGTAACTCGAGAATCCCACCGTAACTCGAGAAAAACCACGTGGCTCCCCGTCATCGCAAGATGAAGCCCTTTCCGCTACAGCGTCTCAGGAGAAGTCCCACGTTAGGAATTGGAGGTCGAAAGGGCACTTGGCACCCTTGATGCGACCCACAAAGTTCCCCGAAATCCCGGTCTCCCTCGAGAGGAACACTGGAGGTTTTCCGGGACCCCCTCCTCTCGAGCCCTTTCTCCCCTCCT
>NW_011430500.1:0-640 GCF_000754665.1 Bison bison bison
CCCTTTGGGGACCGTGTGACCTCCAGCAGCCGCCCACCTGCTCTGATGGCACCCTGAGTCCTCTTGCCAGGCTCCTGGAGTCCCGGGGTCCCTGCTGAGCCCCGGGGTGAGTCCTCCTGGGCACTGTCCCATCCTGGCTTCCTCCTCCAGGCAGTCTGCCTGGCCCACAAGGCCTGTCTCGCTGTGCAGATCTGCGCCCCCTGTCTCACGGCTGACACAGTCAACCGCCTCTGGATGGAGCAGGGGCTTCTGTCCCCTGCAGGGCCGCCAGGGACCCACCGGCCAGGTCCCCCGTTGGACGATACGCTCCCCCTCCAGGAAAATTCCGAGGGTCAGGGGAGGTGAGCCGGCTGCCAGCAGCCCGCGTAGGGGAGGGGAACAGGCCCAGCTCTGGGCACTGTGGCCCCAGGTGGAGCTGGCTCCGGGCTGGATGCTGCAGGGGAGACAGTCTTAACAAGCCTGCCCTGGCCCGGCTGGTTCAAAGTAAAGAAAAGAAGACAAGCCCCCAGCACAACCCCCAGCTGGCGGAGGGTTAGGAGTGCAGGCATCTGCGTCCGTCCAGGCTGGAGTTTTCTTGCACCTCTGGTTGTGTGCTTGAGATTCCCCGGCCTGCTTCCACTGCGCCGAAGAGAGTCTGGCT
>NW_011430501.1:0-648 GCF_000754665.1 Bison bison bison
CCCCGTCGTAACTCGAGAATCCCGCCGAAACTCGAGAAAAACCACGTGGCTCCCCCGTCATCGCAAGATGAAGCCCTTTCCCGCTACAGCGCCTCAGGAGAAGCCCCACGTTAGGAATTGGAGGTCGAAAGGGCACTTGGCACCCTTGATGCGACCCACAAAGTTCCCCGAAATCCCGGTCTCCCTCGAGAGGAACACTGAGGTTATCCGGCACCCCCTTCTCTGAGCCCTTTCTCCCCTCCTGATCTGGACAGGAGGGTCGACTCCTCTGCTTTGTCTGGAAGGGGTTCCCGACCTTCCGGTCGCACCTCAGGATGAGGCGGGTCTCACGAAGACATTCCAGACGTGGCCTCGTGGGTGGTTCCACATTCCATAGGACCCCGATTTCCCGGTCCCCTCTTGATAAGAACCCGATGCCCGGACACCACTCCGAACTCCACCCTGTGAATGAAGTCAACACGAAGGGGCAGTTTTCCGTGCATCGTTCGGAAAAAACCCCAGGTTCCAAATACAGCTCGACAAGCGGCCTCTCTCCCCGGGAACATCTCGAGAGGCAAGTGGAGTTCCATGCCTCAACCCAAGACGAGGCCTGACTCTCCTGTCCCCAGTCTGCAGGGACCCTGCGATCGGAGTCTGAAATCAGAGGTA
>NW_011430502.1:0-540 GCF_000754665.1 Bison bison bison
ACTGTTAAATGCAATTGTGTTGGGTGCCAAATACCTGAAAAGCAAGCAAGCAAGCAAACAATGGTTTAGATGCTTCAAAGCCTTTTGTGACATGATAGGAGTATAAAGAAGTAAATTAATACCGTGTGTCTGCAAAGGCTGCCCATGTTTATCCCTACACTAACACCAAACCGATTTGTTAATGAGGTGACTTAATAAGATGATAGTTATAGTTTCCTACTTATATTTCACTGTGAGGTTCTTAATGTGAGGGAATAAGCTTCTACCTGTACCCAGAAACTCATTCTTTCACCTAATTTTATCTTGGCTGCCATGTGGTAAACAGTGCTTAGCCTTGATGTGGCTTTTTTTTCTTCTTTCTCTTCAGGCTTCACAGTTTTATGGAGCAGTTTTTCAGTTTGGAACTATAAAGGATCTCCTAGAGGATTTGCAGGCCTAACTCCATATCAGTTTGAATAAGCACAGAGACAGCACTTCGTGTAATCCTCCAAGGACTTCTCGTTGCAAGGTGTTACATTAGATTGTTTGATGCTAGGGGGA
>NW_011430503.1:0-893 GCF_000754665.1 Bison bison bison
GTCCCGGTGCCCCTGGCTTGGGGAGGCAGCTCCACAGCCAGAGTGTTGCTCCGTGTGTGCCCAGAAAGCGCCTGCCAGACCGGGCCTTCCCTGGAGCTGCCCTCCCGCCTAGAGGCAGCTGGATGTGCTGTGCGGGCTTCCCCTGTGCGTTTGGGCTCCCTAGCACAGCCGCAGCGCAGGGGAACCAGCCCCTGATCAGTGAGCTCCGGGCAGTACTTTGGCCCCAGGTTTGGAGCCCAATGCCCGGAACGCGGGAGAGAAGAGGCCGGCTGCCGGCGGGTGCTGCAAGCCTGTTACTGGGAAGGACCGAGTGAGCTTCCACACCGGCGGAGCTCCAGCTCTGCGCCCAGGCGCGATAGCACAGAGCCCCGGCCGAGAGGCTGCTCTGGCCTGGGCGAGCCTCCCCAAGCCCTGCCCAGCTTCTAGCGTTCGCGCCCGGGAAGGAGCAGGCTGCGGGAGTGTGGGAGACGTGACCGGTGCCTGACTGCTGCCTCAGCTCAGCTCTCGCCTTCCCTTCGGACCTAGGAGCCAGGCGTCCTTGCAGAGGGCTTAGGGGCTGGGGGTGTGCACACTGCCAAGGCCTCCCGCAGGGAGAGCTCTTTCCGAGGGAAAGGAAGCGCCCCAGGCTGCATTCCCAAGCTGGTGCTTCCCCGCCCAGACTAAGCGCCGCACGGAGGGAATCAGGGTCCCGGTGCCCCTGGCTTGGGGAGGCAGCTCCACAGCCAGAGTGTTGCTCCGTTTGTGCCCAGAAAGCGCCTGCCAGACCGGGCCTTCCCTGGAGCTGTCCTCCCGCCTAGAGGCAGGTGGATGAGCTGTGCGGGCTTCCCCTGTGCGTTTGGGCTCCCTAGCACAGCCGCAGCGCAGGGGAATCAGCCCCTGATCAGTGAGCTCCG
>NW_011430504.1:0-607 GCF_000754665.1 Bison bison bison
TATATCTGAGTATTTTTTCATTAAACCTGGGCAAACTTTTGAAAATTGGTAGGTATTTATTAAAAGGAGAGAGGGGAGTGGTATAAAAGAGTCCTTATATGTTAGATGTAGCCAATAAAACATATTTTGAAGTATTTCCACTTACATATATTCAATAACTGAGTAGAGTCTTGAGTCATTCTGCATTTGGGTTTTAATTTTTCCATGTTGTTATACCTAATGGGAATTAAAAGTCAATGTAATTTTTTTATACCCAAACTCATACACACATGGGTATGTATGTGGATATGTCAAAATAAAATTTTAGGCAACATTATTCAGGTGGCCAAACACTTTGCTTGCTCCCAAGATCTTAAATGAACTGTTTTGGGAAGCCCAACATTGCTTAATAAATTACTGGCTGAATGCTTTAGATACTGTTGCTGAAAGGCTCTCCTTTAATCTAGTTCGTCTTCCACTATTGTTTCTGTAATAAGAGATGGCGTTCTTACATATGAGGAAACCTTGAGGCCATACAATTGTTACTCTCATTTGCTTAGAGATATTGTTTGAAGAAAGCTGTTGTTCTCCCACATTAGATACAATTTTAAACATTCAAGTCTGTAAT
>NW_011430505.1:0-580 GCF_000754665.1 Bison bison bison
GACTCTTTGCAACCCCGGACTGTAGCCTGCCAGGCTCCTCTGTCCATGGGATTCTCCAGGCAAGAATACTGGAGTGGGCTGTCAACCCCTTCTTTAGGGTTCTTCGCAACCCAGGGATCTACCTGTGTTGGCAAGCAGGTTCTTTACCACAGCACCACCTGGAAGCCCTTGGTTGTACTAGCAGAGGGAAACAGACCTGAGTCACAGAGTGAGGTGTACACCTAGGGTGACCTGGCTGAAGCATTAGAGTAGGTACCAGCCCAAGAAAGGTTAAAAAAGTTCATGTTTCCTGAGGTGTCTGGGAAAGCCCAGAGGAGAGAACACTGTGCTTCCTAACACAGGCTAATATTTAGTTGCTAAATGATAACTAAGGGCTTATTATGTGCCAGATAACTCAGATTGGCTTGCTTTATTTCACTTAACATTCAAAATAGCTTAATGAGATAAGCACTGTTCTGTACTCCAGTTTACTGAAGCAGCCACACAGAAAGTCCAAGCTTTTGGACCATGTGATTTTATTTTGATACTCTGTATAAACAGATGTCAGCATAAAAAATTTTAAGAGGAAAACCAGTCCCTT
>NW_011430506.1:0-591 GCF_000754665.1 Bison bison bison
GTTTCTCTAGTGCCCATGGGGCTGAAAGCATTGAGGTTCCGTCTGGCAGCCTTTCTTCTTGATTTTTAGTCTCTCTAAAACGCAAAGCAGACACACTAGTCAACAAAAACAAGTTACAAGCACTCTGAATGACAATCACGATTTTACCTGTTTGAATAAAAATTGGACAGCTACCAAATATAGAATATATATGTAAAATTTGAAAGTGGAGTTTTATATTATGTAGACAACACAAACATATGTGTACATGGTACTATACTGTGTACTATACACACGATACGGAGAAGGCAATGGCACCCCACTCCAGTACTCTTGCCTGGAAAATCCCATGGACGGAGGAGCCTGGTAGGCTGCAGTCCATGGGGTCACTAGAGTCGGACACGACTGAAGTGACTTAGCACAGCACAGCAAGACACGAATCATGAGAAAACATACTTAGCTTAAATCCCTCCATATACTGTGTACAGTAAAAAGCTCACAACGTCTCATTTGGTTTGTGTCAGAAGCATAAAACTTGAGTATTTTGAGGGTTAACCCATGTTTTAAAACTTCTCAATGGTTTAAGATAGTCTAGACAATCACAGAAGGTGT
>NW_011430507.1:0-579 GCF_000754665.1 Bison bison bison
AAAATCACTGCAGATGGTGACTTCAGCCACGAATTTAAAAGATGCTTGCTCCTTGGAATAAAAGCTGTGACAAACCTAGATGGCATATTAAAAAGCAGAGACATTACTTTGCCAACAAAGGTCAGTGGAGTCAAGGCTATGGTTCTTCCACTAGTCATGTATGGATGTGAGAGTTGGACCATAAAGAAGCCTGAGCACCAAAGACTGGACACTTTTGAACTGTGATGTTGGACAAGACTCTTGAGAGTCCCTTGGACTGCAAGGAGATCCAACCAGTCAATCCTAAGGGAAATCAACCCTGAATATTCAGTGGAAGAACTGATGCTGAAAGTCCAATACTTTGGCCTCCTGATGGGAAGAGTCAACTCATTAGGGAAAAAAAAAAACAAAACCTAGATACTGGGAACTATTGAAGGCAGGAGCAGAAGGTGTGACAGAGGACACGATGTTTGGATGGCATCAGCAACCCAACGGAACGAGTTTGAGCAAGCTTCGGGAAATGGTGATGGACAGGGAAGTCTGGCATACTGAAGTTCATAGGGTCACAGGGAGTCAGACACGACTGAGAAACTGAACAAC
>NW_011430508.1:0-538 GCF_000754665.1 Bison bison bison
CCGAGAAAGACCTCGAGAGACCTTCTTCAACACGTCTCGAGGCCAGATTCCCCTACTATGACTTGAGAGCAATGACGCGCTCCCCCTCACCATTCGCATGGAGTCCCGACTTCCTTGGTGCCCCACGAGAGACTCACTGACCTCGCCGTCGTACCTCGCGAGAAACCGCACACTAGGGCCGCCGCTTGAGAACAACCCCGAGCCTCCCCCGTCATCGCGACTTGAGGGCCTTCGTCTCCTGTATGGCCTAGAGACCAATCTCTCGACCTCTCTCCAAACGCCTCAGGAGGCTTGACTCCCTTTAGTCCACCCAGTGAGCTCCAAGAGATACCCGTCGCGACTCGAGAGCAGAGCGGGGTTCTTTGCTTCCCCTCGAGATGGATGCCTGTCTCCCCGGGTGTTTCTGGAATGCAACCCCGAGATCCCTTTCGCCCCGGGAGAGGAACACTGGCTTCTGGACACAAGCCTAGATGAGGTCTATTGGCCCTGCAGTCACTCGAGAGCAATCCCCAGCTTTCCTTCGCAACTCGAATGGAAG
>NW_011430509.1:0-638 GCF_000754665.1 Bison bison bison
GTTGATTTCCTTTAGGGTTGACGGGTTTGATCTCCTTGCAGTCTAAGATACTCCCAGGAGTCTTCTTCAACATCACAGTTTGATTTCTTATAAGGAAATGGCTCATGTAATTATGAAGGATGGGAAGTCCAAAATCTGCCCAAAGTAGTCCAAAATAGGCCCCAGGCTGGAGACAAGGATGAGCTGATACAAATCAAGTCCAGGGTTGTCTGCTGCGGCCTTCCTTCTTGCTTGGGAGAGGTCAGCCTGTTGCTTGATCAGACTTTCAGCTGATTGGATGAGGCCCACCTACATCATGGAGGTCAGTTTGCTTTCTCAGAGTCTACAGATTGAATGTTAATTTCACCCAAAAGCACCTCAGGGAAACATCCAGAATAATGTTTGGCTATGTATCTGGGTACCATAGCTCAGTCAAATTGACACATAACATTAGCCATCACAGGAAGTCTCCAAGTAATCCTGGGTCTCAGTTCTTTTGTTGAAAAATAGAAAGTGGAATTATATGTCTTCCAACTAAAATAATGAATTCTATGTTTAGGAACAAGGCTAACCAGACAGAGTTCAGGATTCAGGGGCAAAGGGATGCTCAAAACGTTCTGCCTCTTTTGATGTCTGATATGTAACACTACCTGATGCCT
>NW_011430510.1:0-615 GCF_000754665.1 Bison bison bison
CTCCCGATGATCCCCCTCACTCCCCACCCCCAAAGAGCTAGTGGGTCCCACAGGTTTACTGCAGCCTGGGCCGCCACTATGCACCATTGTCTGTGCTGTTATATCGTGTCCCTTCACATCTGCCCCAGCTTGGGCCAAGAGGAGCGTGAGAGGCAATCAAAGGAAGGCAGGAGTGTCCTGGAACCCCCCGACCTTCTTAGCTGTGAGCCCCAGTACTCAGGAAGAAACCCCCACCCCTCATCCCTGGATCTGCCGTCCTGATGCTGTGTGCAGCTGGAACCTTGCAACCACCAGTTGTCACGCCAGGTGAAGAAGCCGTCCTCTCTAGGGTGGAGGCAGTGCAAGACAGCGAGACCCTGGTGGACGGAGACGTGGCAGGTATCGGGTGGAAGTTCCAGCTGCTTGCAGAAGACATCATGGAAGAGGTGGAAGCTGTGGCAGATGAGCAGTGGGAACAGTGGTCCTCCCAAGAGCTGGAGGAGAAGACGGTGGAGGAGCAGGGCCAGGACAGGCCGGGAGGTCCGAGTGAGCACCAAGTACTAGATGTCCTGAAGGCACTGGCCGCCCTGCAGGTGGAACTGAGCTCTGAGTGTGAGCAAAACCACAGGGCCTACC
>NW_011430511.1:0-753 GCF_000754665.1 Bison bison bison
CCCTGGGGTTCTCCAGGCAAGAACACTGGAGTGGGTTGCCATGTCCTCCTCCAATGCATGAAAGTGAAATGTGAAAGTGAAGTCGCTCAGTCGTGCCCGACTCTGAGCGACCCCATGGACTGCAGCCTACCAGGCTCTTCCGTCCATGAGATTTTCCAGGCAAGAATACTGGAGTGGGGTGCCATTGCCTTCTCCCATATCTATTCACAAGCCTGCCTAAATCATTGACTTCTAGCCACCTTTGGGATGCCAATGACCACCTACCCTTACCAGGCCACAGAGGAGCGAAAACACTTACCACAGGAGGTCCGGGTAAGGAACAAGGAACTGACAAGCTCCACCAACCAGGATTCTGCAGAGGTCAACAAGAGGTCAGGCAAGAGATGGGAGACTGCAGTCCAGAGGTCCTAGCAACTTCCAGCAGCAGCAAAGACCCAGCATAGTCAAAACGAATTCAATGTTACCCAAAACAAATAAATCAACGGACAGAAGTTCTTGGAACACATGACTGAGGTTAGGGGTGAGGCAGTACATGTATGTGCCAGGATACTCTTAAAGTATACTCTTCACATAGATGAGGAGAACAAGGTAGGAGGAAACTTACTGTTTGGTTCAGGTCGCTTCTGAGCCTTTTGGGGGAACCGACCTGAAGCCAGAGTCTAGCCGAAATACACAGGCTTTGAACATCGCTGAAGACCAACATTTCCTAAGGAAAAAACGCATTGCTTAGCTGAAGGTTTGTCTGGGAAATTC
>NW_011430512.1:0-587 GCF_000754665.1 Bison bison bison
GAGAGAGGCTTAGAAAGAAGTGAAGTCTGTCTTTGGATGCTGCATGTGACTGGGTTTCCTGAAAGTAAGCCAGCCCCAAGGATGGAAGAGCAGAGAGAATCTAGGTCCTTAATGGCAACCCCCAGCTGCTGAAGCAACTACTAACTCTCCAGTCTGCCCTGCCTCTGGACATCCTGTGATACTGATATGATACTATTTCGTAGTTTAAATCAGGGTCAGCCTTTCAGCTACTTGCAGCCAAAAACATTGCCCCCCGTGTTGGCCCCTTTTTATTTACTGCTTCAACCTCATTCCAGTCTGAATCTTTACACTTCAGGGTCCCCGCTAGATGTATCTGTGCTTCTCTATAAATGCCCCCCCCAAACACCCTCCCTCCTTCCCTCTGCCCAGCTTCTGAAATCCTCACCATTAAAAAGCTTTTAAAAACTCCTTACCATTAAGAACTCTTTCCTCATAATCCACTCTCTCCTACCGGCTAAGTTTTCCCTCCTTTGAATTCCCTAAACCCTTTCCTGCATCTCTTCTGGCATTTTTCCTGTTCAGGCATTATAGTTATTTGTGTGAACATCAGGTCTTTTTCTCATTGG
>NW_011430513.1:0-628 GCF_000754665.1 Bison bison bison
AGTGGTCGTATCTTCAATATGCTGGGAAAATACGAGAGCCGTTGGAGCAGGGAGGTGACAGTATTGCATCTGCATTTCCAAAAGGTCATCTTGCTCCACGTCACTAATGATTGGAGAGGCTCAACTCCAAACTCCAAGGAGGGACCACTTCACATGAGTCCGATTGGGCCTCACTGCGATGTCTGTCAATAACCGATGCTGGAGAAGATGTGGAGCAAAGGGAACTCTCCTCCACGGTGAGTAGGAATGGGCGTGGGTAGAGCCGGTATGGAAAAGAATATGGAGGTTCCCGAAGGAACTAAAAGTGGAAGTAGCCTACGGTCCAGCAGTCCGACTCCCAGGCATAGATCCACCCACGGTATAAGTGAACAAGATAGATGCCCCGTTTGGGCACATCTATCTGTGCGTGCGCGCGCACATGCGCATGCGTGATCGCCTGCGAGGCAGGGGGTGGGGCGGGGGCCGGGGCTCTGGCTGGAGTCGGTGCAAGCCCCGGGATTGCCTGAGGCAAGGCAAAGGAGCCCCAGGTGGAGAAGGGACTGCCGGTCGTCGGGTGTCCTGGAAGCCGAATGCGAATGCGGAGGGCTCGCGGGCCGCGCGGAGGCAAGCCAGGTCTGCAGCGGGAGTC
>NW_011430514.1:0-606 GCF_000754665.1 Bison bison bison
GTCGGGCCTGGTTAGGATCTTGGATGGGAGACCACCTGGGAATCCCGGGTGCTCGAGGCTTTTTGCCTACCAGAAGAGGTCCTTTAGCCCCCGCCGCGCGTCCCGATTCTTGGATCCCCCCCGCAGCCCCAGCCCCTCCCGGGCCGCGGGGGAGCGGCTGGCCGGGGCCCCGACTCCCGCTGCAGACCTGGCTTGCCTCCGCGCGGCCCGCGAGCCCCTCCGCATTCGCATTCGGCTTCCAGGACACCCGACGACCGGCAGTCCCGTCTCCATCTGGGGCTCCTTTGGCTTGCCTCAGGCAATCCCGGGGCTTGCACCGACTCCAGCCAGAGCCCCGGCCCCGCCCCACCCCCTGCCTCGCAGGCGATCGCGCATGCGCATGTGCGCGCGCACGCACAGATAGATGTGCCCAAACGGGGCATCTATCTTGTTCACTTATAACGTGGGTGGATCTATGCCTGGGAGTCGGACTGCTGGACCGTAGGCTACTTCCACTTTTAGTTCCTCCGGGAACCTCCATATTCTTTTCCATACCGGCTCTACCCACGCCCATTCCTACTCACCGTGGAGGAGAGTTCCCTTTGCTCCACATCTTCTCCAGCATCG
>NW_011430515.1:0-547 GCF_000754665.1 Bison bison bison
AAGAGAAGCCATCGCAATAAGAATCCTGAGCACAGAAGGTAAAGAATAGCCCCTGTTCACTGCAACTACAGAATGCCCAAGGGCAGTAACGAAGACCCTTTGTAACCAAAAATAAATAAATAAATAAATAAATCCTTCAAAAAAATCATCATCACCATGATGGCACTGATAATGGTGGCAGTGATTATAGCAGCCACCAACCCAGAGGTACTTGTATGTGCCAGGCACTGTCTCAGGAAGTATTCCTACCTTATTATTTTTTGAGGGGGGTTATACAGTGAGGCATGTGGGATCTTAGTTCCCCCTACCGGGATAGAACCTGCACCACTTACATTGGAAGCACAGAGTCTTAACCACTGGACCACCAGGAAAGTCCCGTTCCTACATTACTTTATTTAACCTTCATAATAAATTTAAAAGGTAATCGTAACTGCTTCAATTTTATAGAAGAGAAAACTGAAGGTAAGATAAACTGATAAAATTTCCCACTACTACTGTGAAGACATAAGCAGTAAGACCCAGGGTCAGAATTTGAATCCAGGACTCT
>NW_011430516.1:0-575 GCF_000754665.1 Bison bison bison
GGTTTTACCGGAAGACCAATCAAACTTCAAGACAGAAGTTTGCAGCACTTACGTAGGCCACAGGCGCCCTCTCGAAGAGCGAAAGGTGCCTCACCCTAGACACCTTCTCGATGGGTCTTAGCAGCCCAGGCATAATTAGTAAGCGTGGTGGGTTCCGCGCTCCAGATGGAGACTCAGCTGGAAGTTAAAGGGAAGAATGACAAGGAACTTGATGAATTGGAGCTGTAAGTTAACTCTTTGACAGAGAGAGCGAGATGGTGGTGGGGGACAGCCCCCAGTGAAATCAGAGGTGAGAGCACAAAGCAATACAGAAGGCAGACTCTTGTTTTTTTGTGGGGAGATGCTCGAGAATATCCGGGTGGACTCCTGAGGCTCGATCCCGCATTTGCGTATGCCGTGCCTCCTTCCTCATGACCTTTGTCCAGAGTGGAATGCCTCCCCGGCTCCCGGCACATGATCAGTGCATGCTCAGTCACTATATCAGTGCCTGCTCAGCCACGTGATCCCTGATGGCACAGTCACGTGATCAGCGCCTCTCGGTCACGTGATCACCGTATGATAAACACGTGATCAGT
>NW_011430517.1:0-515 GCF_000754665.1 Bison bison bison
TCCCATCCTGAACCCACCCGCCCCTCCACCCTACCCTTCTGGGTCATCCATCCTTCTGGGTCGTCCCAGTGCACCAGCCCCAAGCATTCAGTATCATGCATGAAACCTTGACTGGTGATTCATTTCATATGTGATATTAAACATGTTTCAGTGGCATTGTCCCAAATCATCCCACCCTCTCCCTCTCCCACAGAGTCCAAAAGACTGTCCTATACCTCTGTGTCACTTTTGCTGTCTCCCTTACACGATTGTCATTACCATTTTTCTAAATTCGATACATATGCATGTGTATGCTGTATTGGTATTTTTCTTTCTGGCTTACTTCACTCTGTATAATAGGCTCCAGTTCATCCACCTCATTAGAACTGATTCAAATGTATTATTTTTAATGGCTGAGTAATACTCCATTGTGTATATGTACCACAGCTTTCTTATCCATTCGTCTGCTGACAGTCATCCAGGTTGCTTCCATGTCCTGGCTATTATAAATAGTGTTGCAATGAACATTGGGGTAC
>NW_011430518.1:0-579 GCF_000754665.1 Bison bison bison
GGCTTGTCCTTTGCATGGATGTTCTTTGTAGAAATCCACCTCGGAGCCATCTCCTGATGTGTAAGAATTTCCCAGACAAACCTTGAGCTAAGCAATGCGTTTTTTCCTTAGGAAATGTTGGTCTTCAGCGATGTTCAAAGCCTGTGTATTTCCGCTAGACTCTGGCTTCAGGTCGGTTCCCCAAATGGCTCAGAAGCGACCTGAACCAAACAGTAAGTTTTCCTCCTACCTTGTTCTCCTCATCTATGTGAAGAGTATACTTAAGAGTATCCTGGCACATACATGTACTGCCTCACCCCTAACCTACAGTCATGTGTTACAAAGAACTTCTGTCCGTTTATTTAATTTGTTTTGGTAACATTGAATTCGTTTTGACTAATGCTGGGTCTTTGCTGCTCGCTGGAAGTTGCTAGGACCTCTGGACGTGCAGTCTCCCATCTCTTGCTTGACCTCTTGTTAGACCTCTGCAGTAATCCTGGTTGGTGGGAGCCTTGTTAGTTCCTTAGTCCTTACCCGGACCTCCTGTGGTAAGTGTTTCTCTCCTCTGTGGCCTGGTAAGGCTAGGGTGGTCATTGGCAT
>NW_011430519.1:0-566 GCF_000754665.1 Bison bison bison
TTTGTGCTCTCACCTCTGATTTCACTGGGGGCTGTCCCCCCTCCACTATCTCGCTCTCTCTGTCAAAGAGTTAACTTACAGCTCCAATTCATAAAGTTCCTTGTCATTCTTCCCTTTAACTTCCAGCTGAGTCTCCGTCTGGCGCGCGGAACCCACCACGCTTCCTAATTATGACTGGGCTGCTAAGACCCACTCGAGAAGGTGTCTAGGGTGAGGCACCTTTCACTATTCGAGAGGGCGCCTGCGGCCTACGTAAGTGGTGCAAACTTCTTGTCTTGAAGTTTGATTGGTCTTCCGTGTAAACCAAGCTACTCAGTCTCTTTTCTCCACCGAATTTTCCTACTGAGCTCTCCTCATACTATTATTCTTGACATCTCTGATTAGCATATAAATAGTCGCCTAGGCCATCTCTCCTTCGAATACCCTGGATCAGTTGGGGCTGGTCCCCGGCAGGTGGCGACCGAACAGGGACCTCAGGAGGCAATACTCAAAGAGCTGAGCAGACACGAACCACGCAATCAGCAGGCAATAAGCATGGAGCTCAGCAGTGACGAATCATGCTGCTC
>NW_011430520.1:0-621 GCF_000754665.1 Bison bison bison
ACAATAACAGAACTGAGAACAGGGGTTGCATGGGGAAGGACAGTGTGGGGAAGTGTACCAAAGAAATTATCTAGGAAGATGTGAAAAAAAATTTTTTTTCAGTGAGCATTAGGTATATAATCTAGGTGAAATTGCAAAAATATTTCTGAAATGGAAATTCCAAACAGGGTCTTGCCAAGTGGCTCTATGTATTTATAAATTTACTAGATAATGTCATATTGTCCTTCAGAAAGTTGCATCATATTATGTGCTCACAACACTGCTGAAACACTCCTTTTCCAATTTGTCATCCTCCATTTGGAGGAACAATTTGGTATATTTCAACTTTGTCATTGAACTTCGGCAATTTTCATGGTGAGAAATCATATTCCATTATTATTTTTGTTTTGCTATTTATTTTAATACCAAGTAGGTTTGATATTTTTCCTGATTTTTGGTAATTTCCTTTTTTTCTGGTAATTTGTGGTTTTGTGTGTGTGTGTGTATTCTTGTTTACTTCACAATTCTCTTCTATTGGGTTTTTCATCTTTTCTTATTTTAACTTTGGACTCTGCATAAATGAGGTAAATGGGTCATTTGTCAGCTGTCTTCCAAATATTTCTCAATTGTCATTTTATAATT
>NW_011430521.1:0-612 GCF_000754665.1 Bison bison bison
GAGTTACGACGGGGAATTCTGGATGCCTCTTGTGTTGGCCCAGGGAAGTCCAATCTTCCATTCGAGTTGCGAAGGAAAGCTGGGGATTGCTCTCGAGTGACTGCAGGGCCAATAGACCTCATCTAGGCTTGTGTCCAGAAGCCATGTTCCTCTCCAGGGGCGACCGGGATCTCGGGGTTGCATTCCAGACGCACCCGGGGAGACAGGCATTCATCTCGAGTGGAAGCAAAGAACCCCGCTCTGCTCTCGAGTCGCGACGGGTATCTCTTGGAGCTCACTGGGTGGACTAAAGGGAGTCAAGCCTCCTGAGGCGTTTGGAGAGAGGTCGCGAGGTTGGCCTCTAGGCCATGCAGGAGACGAAGGCCCTCATCTCCGCGATGACGGGGGAGTCTCGGGGTGGTTCTTGAGCTGCGGCCCAGGGTGCGGTTTCTCACGAGGTACGACGGCGAGGTCAGTGAGCCTCTCGTGGGGCGCCAGGGAAGTCGGGTCTCCATGCGAGTGGCGAGGGGGAGCGCGTCATTGATCTCGAGGCATGGTAGGGGAACCTGGCCTCGAGACGTGTTGAAGAAGGTCTCTCGAGGTCTTTCTCGGGTTGAGGCAGGAATCCCTGGA
>NW_011430522.1:0-729 GCF_000754665.1 Bison bison bison
GGGTTTTTCCTGTTCTTCAACTTAGGTGGATATTTCTTTCCCTATTTTAGGAAAGTTTTGAACTATTATCTCCTCAAGTATTTTCTCATGGCCTTTCTTTTGTTTTCTTCTTTTGGGACTCCTATAATTTGAATGTTGGGGGCATTTAACATTGTCCCAGAGGTCTCTGAGGTTGTCCTCATTAATTTTAATTCTTTTTTCTTTTTTCCTCTTTTCTTCATTTATTTCCACCATTCTATCTTCCACCTCACTTATCCTATCTTCTGCCTCGGTTACTCTACTGTTGGTTCCCTCCAGAGTGCTTTTGATCTCAGTTATTGCATTATTCATTTTTGATTGACTCTTCTTTATTTCTTCTAGGTCTTTGTTAAACATTTCTTGCATCTTCTCAATCCCTGTCTTTAGTCTATTTATCTGTAACTCCATTTTGTTTTTAAGATTTTGGATCATCTTTACTATCATTATTCTGAATTCTTTTTCAGGTAGACTCCCTATCTCGTCTTTTGTTTGGTTTGGTTTATCATGTTTCCTTTATCTGCTGATTATTTCTCTGCCTTTTCATTTTGTTTTGATTGTTGTGTTTGGGATCGCCTTTCTGTAGACTGGAAGTTTGTTGTTCGTTTTTATTGTGGAGGTTGCTCCCTGTGGGTGGGAGCACTCCTTGATGAGTGGCTTGTCAAGGTTTTCCGGTTAGGGAGGTTACATCTGTGTTCTTGTGGGTGGAGCTGG
>NW_011430523.1:0-503 GCF_000754665.1 Bison bison bison
GTGTTTTATAGTTTTCTATATATAGGTCTTTAGTTTCTTTAGGTAGATATATTTCTAAGTATTTTATTCTTTTTGTTGCAATGGTGAATGGAATTGTTTCCTTAATTTCTCTTTCTATTTTCTCATTATTAGTATATAGGAATGCAAGGGATTTCTGTGTGTTGATCTTATATCCTGCAACTTTATTATATTCATTGATTAGCTCTAGTAATTTTCTGGTGGAGTCTTTAGGGTTTTCTATGTAGAGGATCATGTCATCTGCAAACAGTGAGAGTTTTACTTCTTCTTTTCCAATCTGGATTCCTTTTATTTCTTTTTCTGCTCTGATTGCTGTGGCCAAAAATAAAAAACTATGTTGAATAGTAGTGGTAAGAGTGGGCACCCTTGTTTCGTTCCTGACTTTTGGGGGGATGCTTTCAATTTTTCACCATTGAGGATAATGTTTGCTGTGGGTTTGTCATATATAGCTTTTATTATGTTGTAGGTATTGTTCCTTCTATTCC
>NW_011430524.1:0-527 GCF_000754665.1 Bison bison bison
TGTGGGGTGTCCACAGATTGTACTTCACCCCTCACTGAGGAGCACTTAAGCCGTTTCTAAACACATGTCACTGTTAGGATGAAACAATCATCGCCCAGCTCCTACTCAACCAATTTCGTAGAATATGTTTCTAGCACTGGAGTACAATCATCTGCTTTATTCATTCCATGCTCCGTTCATCCACCCAGCCAGCCAGCCATCTGTTCATCCATCCACCACTCACTAATCAATCCATCCATCCACTCTTAATTCATCCATCCATCCAACCATCCACTCATTAACTCAGCCGATCATCTCAGACCCATTGAGAAGACAGATGCCTCCTCCACTCCTGCTCCCAGGAGGACCCCCAGCGTGATTGACAGGAGCCTCATGGGGACGACAGGGGGAGACACAGAAGGGAGATGCCTGCAGGCCCTCCTCCCTCTGAACGGTGAAGCACCCACCTGGTCCTAACGCCTCCTTGCTGGGGTTTCAGGCCGGCCCTTTTCCTTCTTGCGAAACAGCGGCTGATGGAGGACTTGATG
>NW_011430525.1:0-620 GCF_000754665.1 Bison bison bison
AAAAAAAATTGCTTTCTTACGTTTCACATGTCAGGATGGTGCCAGACACTATTATTGGATAGTCAAAAATCTCTTTTGTTTCTGTGTAAAAGGGAGGTCCTTTCAAGGCGTGAATGTTTCAGAACTTTAATTTATTTGGAAATGACCCAGCTCTTCAGGACACTGTCGTCACTTAGTTTAGCACAGGATAGAAACTCGGGTAACCAAAACACCTGGAGAAACGATTGTATGTTCAGTTCCGTTCAGTGGTTCAGTCGTGTCTGACTCTTTGGGACCCCGTGGCCTGCAGGACGCTGGGCTTCCGTGTCCATCACCAACTCCAGGGGCTTGCTCAAACTCATGTCCATCGAATCAGTTATGCCATCCAACCATCTTAGCCTCTGTCGTCCCCTTCTCCTCTGCCTTCAATCAAGACTCTCATAGGCAGATATTTCAGAGTGTAATTCGTGTTCATAGTTTATCTAAAAGCTCATATCACATTTAATTTTCGTTTTGTTCCTGTTCTTTCGAGGTACTTTCTTGTTGACAAGCTTGTGACAGATATAACGATATAGCAATTTTTACCTTAGAACAAACCGAGGCACTATGAACATTTTGTGCTTCATGTTGATGACTCTTAG
>NW_011430526.1:0-679 GCF_000754665.1 Bison bison bison
CAGCCAGAGTGTCGCTCCGTTTGTGCCCAGAAAGCGCCTGCCAGACCGGGCCTTCCCTGGAGCTGTCCTCCCGCCTAGAGGCAGGTGGATGTGCTGTGCGGGCTTCCCCTGTGCGTTTGGGCTCCCTGGCACAGCCGCAGCGCAGGGGAACCAGCCCATGATCAGTGAGCTCCGGGCAGTACTTTGGTCCCAGGTTTGGAGCCCAATGCCCGGAACGCGGGAGAGAAGAGGCTGGCTGCCGGCGGGTGCTTGCAAGCCTGTTACTGGGAAGGACCGAGTGAGCTTCCACACCGGCGGAGCTCCAGCTCTGCGCCCAGGCGCGATAGCACAGAGCCCCGGCCGAGAGGCTGCTCTGGCCTGGGCGAGCCTCCCCAAGCCCTGCCCGGCTTCTAGCGTTCGCGCCCGTGAAGGAGCAGGCTGCGGGATTGTGGGAGACGTGACCGGTGCCTGACTGGTGCCTCAGCTCAGCTCTCGCCTTCCCTTCGGACCTAGGAGCCAGGCGTCCTTGCAGAGGGCTTAGGGGCTGGGGGTGTGCACACTGCCAAAGCCTCCCGCAGGGAGAGCTCTTTCCGAGGGAAAGGAAGCGCCCCAGGCTGCATTCCCAAGCTGGTGCTTCCCCGCCCAGACTAAGCGCCGCACGGAGGGAATCAGGGTCCCGGTGGCCCTGGCTTGGGGAGGC
>NW_011430527.1:0-540 GCF_000754665.1 Bison bison bison
TGGAGATGAGGCCCTCTTCCAATGCACCAAACCCAGTGGAGGGCCGACAGGCCCCTCCCACCTCCAGTTTCCCTGACTTCTCAGAGCCACCATGAGAAGCCCCCTGAGGTCACCTGCACAAGTCGAGGGACCCCAGGGTGTCCTGCCTCAACCCGAGAAAGACCTCGAGAGACCTTCTTCAACACGTCTCGAGGCCAGATTCCCCTACTATGACTCGAGAGCAATGACGCGCTCCCCCTGCCACTCGCATGGAGACCCGACTTCCCTGGCGCCCCACTAGAGGCTCACTGACCTCGCCGTCGTACCTAGGGAGAAACCGCACACTGTGGCCGCCGCTCGAGAACAACCCTGAGACTCCCCCATCATCGCGAGTTGAGGGCCTTCGTCTCCTGTATGGCCTAGAGACCAATCTCTCGACCTCTCTCCAACGCCTCAGGAGGCTGGACTCCCTTTAGTCCACCCAGTGAGCTCCAAGAGATACCCGTCGCGACTCGAGAGCAGAGCGTGGTTCTTTGCTTCCACTCGACATGAATGCCTCGT
>NW_011430528.1:0-520 GCF_000754665.1 Bison bison bison
ATTCTTGTCCAGGGTCTCTCCTGCGAAAGAGGCCAGGGGCGTCCCCTCCATCTACGCACCCACCCCTATTTACATAAATAGGGGCGGAGCCGCCTCCCGCTCTCCAAGGTCCTGAGCGGCTGGGTCCCGGCCCACTAGGCCAGCAGTCTGCAGCGTCCGTGCGGCTCTCCCACCATGGCTTCGTCCGGCTCCTCCAGCACCTCACGCGGTACGTTCGCCCTCGGGTCCCTGGGGTCCGGGTCACGTCTCGGGGGATCCGTGGATCGCCTCGGCCACGGGTTCACGGCAAACGTGTCCACCCACCCCCGAGAACGGCAGGGACCGGCCGGCTGGGGCCACGGTTCCCAGGAGTCGGCTGTGCCCAAAGGGGCATCGTTTGTTCGTTTTGCTCCTTTGGCACACACGTGGCTTCTCCCTTCTCTTCTCTGGGAAGATGGTGTTGTTTGAAGGGGGTGGGGGTGGGGGTGGGGGTGGGGGTGGGGGGTGGGGGGTTGCGGGGGCTGGGGATGGGGGCCCTTTA
>NW_011430529.1:0-503 GCF_000754665.1 Bison bison bison
AACACCAACAGACTTCCCATCACCCCCGAGATAACTGGAGTGCCCCATCACAACAGAAAGCAAAGAAACACGACAGTCCCCGAGAGAGAGCTGCCCCACGGCAGGGGGAACTAGGTCCACCAGACGTCCCAAGGGGACCCCCAGGGGTTTGGAGCCCAGGCTGGGCCCCTCAGCTTGAGGCCACACTTGCCTTTCCACCATTCTGGGGGTCCTGGCAGAAGAAAGCCAGGCCAAGGAAGGGGCATGGTGTGGCCGGCCCGTGGGACTCAGGGCAGGACTGACTTGGGTCTGTGCTGGGCTCCATGTCCAAGTCACCACCCTTGGAGTGTACAAAGCTCTTGGGATCATTGTAGGTTTTTGGCAAAAAGCAATGGAGCTGAAGTCACTTATGATGGTTTTTTAAAAAGAAAAATCCTCACTGAGGATTCCCTCAGTGCCAGCCTCGGCCCCTAGTGAGATGCAGACTCCTTGTCATCCATGGCTCTGCCCGCAGCCTGCCATGG
>NW_011430530.1:0-553 GCF_000754665.1 Bison bison bison
AATATGACAGTAATCCAAGTCTATGCCCCGGAGAAGGCAATGGCAACCCACACCAGTACTCTTGCCTGGAAAATCCCATGGACGGAGGAGCCTGGTAGGCTGCAGTCCATGGGGTCGCTAAGAGTCAGACACGACTGAGCGACTTCACTTTCACTTTGCACTTTCATGCTTTGGAGGAGGAAATGGCAACCCATTCCAGTGTTCTTGCCTGGAGAATCCCAGGGACGGCGGGGCCTGGTGGGCTGCCGTCTATGGGGTTGCACAGAGTCGGACATGACTGAAGCGACTTAACAGCAGCAGCATGTATGTCTATGCCCCAACCAATAATGCTGAAGAAGCTGAAGTTGAATGGTTCTATGAAGACCTACAAGACCTTTTAGAACTAACACCCAAAAAGATGTCTTTTTCATTATAGGTGACTGGAATGCAAAAGTAGGAAGTCAAGAACACCTGGAGTAACAGGCAAATTTGGCCTTGGAATACAGAATGAAGCAGGGCAAAGGCTAATAGAGTTTTGCCAAGAGAAAGCACCAGTCATAGCAAACACCCTCTT
>NW_011430531.1:0-656 GCF_000754665.1 Bison bison bison
GTCTCAGACAGAAGTATAGCAGACACTTTCAACACAAATGTATCTTATGACAGAGAAATTCTGAGACTTATGAAACGTTACATTATCAAAGAAAAACTAAAAGCACAGGTAACCTGAGGCTTATTTTATGGTACAGATTCAGGTTAAGGTTGTAGGAGTTAGCAAAATATTGAAAGTTAAGCTGAGAATTAGCTTTCACGAATAATACATCAACAGAGGCTCAGCCTGTACACTCCATGGATCTTAAACTCAATTGGACATGTTTTTTGTGAGTTATCTTTTTATTGTCGAATTGTAAAGGTACTTTATTTATTTATTTATTTATTATTTATTATTATTATTATTTATTTATTTATTTGGCTGTGTTATACAGCATGTGGTAACTTAGTTCCTTGATCAGGGATCAAAATAGCACCCCCTGAATTGGAACTATAGAGTCTTAACCAGTGAACCACCAGCAAAGTCCCAAAACACTTTTATATATATGGAGAGATGTGTGGAAGATGGAGATAAAGGTGTTAACTATAGGAGAGGCAATAACGTCCTGAAATTTTCTGCTTCCCATATAGCATCTCAGACCTGGTGAGAGGTTCCTCGTGTTTTTGAACACATGTGTAGTCTTCATCTCTGTTACCATGCATACTCTTGTTTTAATG
>NW_011430533.1:0-601 GCF_000754665.1 Bison bison bison
GTGCTCGAGGCTTTTTGCCTAGCAGAAGAGGTCCTTTAGCCCCCGCCGCGCGTCCCGATTCTTGGATCCCCCCCGCAGCCCCAGCCCCTCCCGGGCCGCGGGGAGCGGCTGGCCGGGGCCCCGACTCCCGCTGCAGACCTGGGTTGCCTCCGCGCGGCCCGCGAGCCCCTCCGCATTCGCATTCGGCTTCCAGGGCACCCGACGACCGGCAGTCCCGTCTCCACCTGGGGCTCCTTTGGCTTGCCTCAGGCAATCCCGGGGCTTGCACCGACTCCAGCCAGAGCCCCGGCCCCCGCCCACCCCCTGCCTCGAGGCGATCGCGCATGCGCATGTGCGCGCGCACGCACAGATAGATGTGCCCAAACGGGGCATCTATCTTGTTCACTTATACCGTGGGTGGATCTAATGCCTGGGAGTCGGACTGCTGGACCATAGGCTACTTCCACTTTTAGTCCTTCGGGAACCTCCATATTCTTTTCCATACCGGCTCTACCCACGCCCATTCCTACTCACCGTGGAGTAGAGTTCCCTTTGCTCCACATCTTCTCCAGCATCGGTTATTGACAGACATCGCAGTGAGGCCCAGTCGGACTCATGTGAA
>NW_011430534.1:0-558 GCF_000754665.1 Bison bison bison
CCAGAAGAAGAAGACAAAAAGAAAGACCATGAAAAAATACTTGAGGAGATAATAGTTGAAAACTTCCCTAAAATGGGGAAGGAAATAATCACTCAAGTCCAAGAAACCCAGAGAGTCCCAAACAGGATAAACCCAAGGCAAAACACCCCAAGACACATATTAATCAAATTAACAAAGATCAGACACAAAGAACAAATATTAAAAGCAGCAAGGGAAAAACAACAAATAACACACAAGGGAATTCCCATAAGGATAACAGCTGATCTTTCAATAGAAACTCTTCAAGCCAGGAGGGAATGGCAAGACATACTTAAAGTGATGAAAGAAAATAACCTACAGCCCAGATTATTTTGTACCCAGCAAGGATCTCATTCAAATATGAAGGAGAAATCAAAAGCTTTACAGACAAGCAAAAGCTGAGAGAATTCTGCACCACCAAACCAGCTCTCCAACAAATACTAAAGGATATTCTCTAGACAGGAAACACAAAAAACGGTGTATAAATTCGAACCCAAAACAATAAAGTAAATGGCAACAGGATCATACTTATCAGTAATT
>NW_011430535.1:0-590 GCF_000754665.1 Bison bison bison
CTGGGATCTTAGTTCACCAACTAGGGATCAAACCCACACTCCCTTCACTGGAAGGCAAAGTCTTAACTACTGAACTGCCATGGAAGTCCTTGCCAGCCTGACTCTTGTCACCAATTTCTTTTGCCATGTTCACACCTGTTGTGCTATCCTGTGGCCATGGAAGTGCATGCTGTCAGCCAAGTTCCCCATAAATGCTTGTGGGCCTGGATTCAGCCATATCTCAAGTCACTGGACTGTATCTCTCGATTCACTGGCAGAAAAGACCCTGATGCTGGGAGGGATTGAGGGCAGGAGGAGAAGGGAATGACAGAGGATGAGATGGCTGGATGGCATCACCGGCTCGGACATGAGTCTGAGTGAACTCCGGGAGTTGGTGATGGAGAGGGAGGCCTGGCGTGCTGTGATTCATGGGGTCGCAAAGAGTCGGACACGACTGAGCGACTGAACTGAACTGAACTGAACACACTGCCAGCTTTGCACTGCATTCCTCTGGCCTGAACTATGTCACTAACATCACTGCTGTGTGCCTGTGGCTATACCTTATAGCCATAGGAGTGCAAGGCAATCAGTTCAGTTCAGTCGCTCAGTCA
>NW_011430536.1:0-501 GCF_000754665.1 Bison bison bison
AGGTACTAATTTTGTCTTTTGGAAGAAATATAATCATCACCACTTATCTGCAGAGAATAAGTTCCAAGACCCCCAGTGGACATCTGTAACCACACATAGTATCAAACCCTATATACACAATGGTTTTTCTATACAAACATACCTGTGATGCAGTTTATTTTATAAAAGAACAGTAAGAGATTGGCAACTTCCTAATAATAACAGGAAAGTGAAAGTGAAGTTGCTCAGTCGTGTCCAACTCTTTGCGACCTGATGGACTGCAGCTTACTATGCTCCTCTGTGATGGGATTTCCCAGGCAAGAATTCTGGATTGGGTTGCCATTTCCTTCTCCAGGGATGGAACCCAGGTCTCCTGAATAGTAGCAGACACTTTACCATCTGAGCCAAAAGGGAGGTGTAATAATAACATAGAACAATTATAACAACATATTTTTATAACAGTTTTGTGAATGTAGTCTCTATGTAAAATATATTACTGAACTAATTTAGTGATTTTTTTTT
>NW_011430537.1:0-689 GCF_000754665.1 Bison bison bison
CCGGTGTGGAAGCTCACTCGGTCCTTCCCAGTAACAGGCTTGCAAGCACCCGCCGGCAGCCAGCCTCTTCTCTCCCGCGTTCCGGGCATTGGGCTCCAAACCTGGGACCAAAGTACTGCCCGGAGCTCACTGATCATGGGCTGGTTCCCCTGCGCTGCGGCTGTGCTACGGAGCCCAAACGCACAGGGGAAGCCCGCACAGCACATCCACCTGCCTGTAGGCGGGAGGGCAGCTCCAGGGAAGGCCCGGTCTGGCAGGCGCTTTCTGGGCACAAACGGAGCGACACTCTGGCTGTGGAGCTGCCTCCCCAAGCCAGGGGCACCGGGACCCTGATTCCCTCCGTGCGGCGCTTAGTCTGGGCGGGGAAGCACCAGCTTGGGAATGCAGCCTGGGGCGCTTCCTTTCCCTCGGAAAGAGCTCTCCCTGCGGGAGGCTTTGGCAGTGTGCACACCCCAGCCCCTAAGCCCTCTGCAAGGACGCCTGGCTCCTAAGTCCGAAGGGAAGCGAGAGCTGAGCTGAGGCAGCAGTCAGGCACCGGTCACGTCTCCCACACTCCCGAGCCTGCTCCTTCCCGGGCGCGAACGCTAGAAGCTGGGCAGGGCTTGGGGAGGCTCGCCCAGCCCAGAGCAGCCTCTCGGCCGGGGCTCTGTGCTATCTCGCCTGGGCGCAGAGCTGGAGCTCCGCCGGGG
>NW_011430538.1:0-571 GCF_000754665.1 Bison bison bison
CTTTGTATATATTGGCATAGTCTGCGCTTCACTCTGAACACTTTCTGTTGCTACGTGTTCAAGTGCACAATTTTCTCCTGCTGTCCTGTCTAATCTGTCATTTATTCTATCGACTGTGTTTGCCATCTGACGTTACAGTTTTCCTATCTACAAGATGGAATTGGTCTACTTTATTATTTGCATGTCTCTACTTAATTTTACAAAATGCAAAAAACACAGTCATTCCAATATTTTAATGTCTCTGTCGGCAATGTCTTAAATCTAATGCCGCTTCTGGGTCAGTTTGATTTCTCAAGGGAAATTTAATATGATTTTTTCTTACCTTAGTGAGATTAAATATCTTTTTAATGTGGTTAGTGTATAGTCCCATATCTTTCTTGTCAAATGGCTGCTCATGTCTTTTAAACATCTCTGAATAAAGTGAATGTCCAGTAGTACATCTTTCTTAGAAACTGTTGGCTCGTGTGTTTTTCACATTTTTCTATCATTCTTTAGGTTCTTTGTTATAAAATTTTAACAGCCATCTTTTTGGGTTTGTTTATGGTTGTCTTTTTTTTTTTTTTTTCTACCT
>NW_011430539.1:0-555 GCF_000754665.1 Bison bison bison
AGCCATGTTGCTCCTTGGAAAGCTATGACAAACATAGACAGCATATTGAAAAGTAGAGACATCACTTTGCCGACAAAGGTCCATATAGTCAAAGCTATGGTTTTTCCGGTAGTTGCGAATGGGTGTGAGAGTTGGACCATAAAGAAGGCTGAGCACTGAAGAATTGATGCTTTCAAATTGTGTTGCTGGAGAAGACTCTGTTTTAACAGAAAATATTTAACAGAAAATAAACTGTTTTTAAATGTATTACCATGGAAAATTTCAAACATGCACAAAAGTGGATGGACCCGTCAATTAATCTCAGCAATTTCTAACACAGAGCCAATCTCAAATAGATCATTCTTTTGTCTTCTCTCCATTTTCTTTTATACAGTAGGTCCTAAAACAGCTTTTTAAACCTTGAAATTGATGCTCATTTTATAAAACACAGACTTGCCAACTTTGTTATTACATTTAAAAATTGCTTGAGGTAATTATTTCCAGTTTTTTTTTTTACAGTTATGCTTATAGTTTATTTTCAAAAGCACTTTACAAGAAAATATAAGTATGGCTTCC
>NW_011430540.1:0-933 GCF_000754665.1 Bison bison bison
TGAACAGAGAGCTGAGTAAGCAGGAACTAGTCAGCAGGCAATAATCATGGAACTCAGCTGTGAGGAATCATGCTGCTCAGCTGGCAATAATCAAGTAGATGAGCAGGCAGGAATTACGCAGCACAGCTGGCAATTGTCAAGGAGATGACAGGCAGGAATCGTGCAGCTTAGCTGGCAATTGTCAAGCAGATGAGCAGACAGTAATCACGCAGCTCAGCAGGCCCTGATCACGTGACTGAGCATGCACTGTTCACATGGCGGGTCACACACCTATCACGTGGCTGATCATACACTGATCACTTGATTTTGCATGCACTGATCACGTAACTGTATACACTGATCACCTGGCTATCATGCACTGATCACGTGGCTGTTCAAGCACTGATCACGTGACTGATCATGCACTGATCACGTGGCTATCATGCACTGATCACGTGGCTGATCATACACTGATCACGTAGCGACCATGTACTGGTCACGTGACTGATCATGCACAGCTCACGTGACTGATCTTGCACTCATCACCTGGCTCTCATGCAATGATCACGTGGCTGATGATACACCTATCACGTGACTGATCCTGCACTGATCACGTGGCTATAATGCACTGATCACGTGGTTGATCATACACTGATCACGTGCCTGGTCATGCACAGATCACTTGACTAATCATGAACTGATCACGTGACTGATCATGCACTGATCACGTGACTGTTCATGTACTGTCACGTGACTGATCATGCAATGATCACGTAGCTACCATGTACCCGTCACGTGAGTGATCATGCACTGATCATGTTAGCTATCATACACTCATCATGTGCTTCTGGTTGCAATGAACAGAGAGCTGAGTAAGCAGGAACTAGTCAGCAGGCAATAATCATGGAACTCAGCTGTGAGGAATCATGCTGCTCAGCTGGCAATAATCAAGTA
>NW_011430541.1:0-762 GCF_000754665.1 Bison bison bison
GAGGAACCCTGAGGTTCCTGCCTCAACTGGAGATGAGGCCCTCTTCCAATGCACCAAACCCAGTGGAGTGCCGAGAGGCCCCTCCCACCTCCAGTTTCCCTGACTTCTCAGAGCCACCATGAGAAGCCCCCTGTGGTCACCTGCACAAGTCGAGGGACCCCAGGGTGTCCTGCCTCAACCCGAGAAAGACCTCGAGAGACCTTCTTCAACACGTCTCGAGGCCAGATTCCCCTACCATGACTCGAGAGCAATGACGCGCTCCCCCTCCACCACTCGCATGGAGACCCGACTTCCCTCGGCGCCCCACGAGAGGCTCACTGACCTCGCCGTCGTACCTAGGGAGAAACCGCACACTGTGGCCGCCGCTCGAGAACAACCCTGAGACTCCCCCATCATCGCGAGTTGAGGGCCTTCGTCTCCTGTATGGCTAGAGACCAACCTCTCGACCTCTCTCCAACGCCTCAGGAGGCTTGACTCCCTTTAGTCCACCCAGTGAGCTCCAAGAGATACCCGTCGCGACTCGAGAGCAGAGCGGGGTTCTTTGCTTCCACTCGACATGAATGCCTGTCTCCCCGGGTGTGTCTGGAATGCAACCCTGAGATCCCTGTCGCCCCTGGAGAGGAACACTGGCTTCTGGATAGAAGCCTAATGAGGTCTATTGGCCCTGCAGTCACTCGAGAGCAATCCCCAGCTTTCCTTCGCAACTCGAATGGAAGATTGGACGTCCCTGGTCCAACACAAGAGGCATCCTGAATTCCCCGT
>NW_011430542.1:0-502 GCF_000754665.1 Bison bison bison
TAAAAAATGATTGACATGAATCTTGAAGAAAGGCAGATTTCCAGGCAAATATGTCATTTCCTTAACATAGATGAGGAGAACAAGGTAGGAGGAAAACTTACTGTTTGGTTCAGGTCGCTTCTGAGCCTTTTGGGGGAACCGACCTGAAGCCAGAGTCTAGCGGAAATACACAGGCTTTGAACATCGCTGAAGACCAACATTTCCTAAGGAAAAAACGCATTGCTTAGCTCGAGGTTTGTCTGGGAAATACTTACACATCAGGAGATGGCTCCGAGGTGGATTGCTACAAAGAACATCCATGCAAAGGACAAGCCTGCACAGCTCTGTGCACATCTGCCCCCTCCCCCCCTCACAGCCAGCAGCATTTCCAAGTGACCTCCTAAGGCCTTCGCCAAACTACAGGGGCACCTCTGGGTTTCCTGTTTCCCTCATTTTTCGGAATCTTTTACTAAAAAAAAAAGAAAACAAAAAAACAAAATTAAAAAAAAAAACAAAACCAAAA
>NW_011430543.1:0-661 GCF_000754665.1 Bison bison bison
CAAAAGAAAGCAGGAGTAGCAATACTCATATCAGATAAAATAGACTTTAAAACAAAGGCTGTGAAAAGAGACAAAGATGGTCACTACATAATGATCAAATGATCAATCCAAGAAGAAGATATAACAATTATAAATATATATGCACCCAACACAGGAACACCACAATAAGTAAGACAAATGCTAACAAGTATGAAAGGAGAAATTAACAATAACACAATAATAGTGGGAGACTTTAATACCCCACTCACACCTATGGATAGATCAACTAAACAGAAAATTAACAAGGAAACACAAACTTTAAACGATACAATAGACCAGTTAGACCTAATTGGTATCTATAGGACATTTCATCCCAAAACAATGAATTTCACCTTTTTCTCAAGCGCACATGGAACCTTCTCCAGGATAGATCACATCCTGGGCCATAAAGCTAGCCTTGGTAAATTCAAAAAAATGAAATCATTCCAAGCATCTTTTCTGACCACAATGCAGTAAGATTAGATCTCAATTACAGGAGAAAAACTATTAAAAACTCCAACATATGGAGGCTGAACAACACGCTGCCGAATAACCAACAAATCACAGAAGAAATCCAAAAAAGAATCAAAAATTTGCATAGAAACGAATGAAAAATGAAAAACACAAACAACCCAAAACCTGT
>NW_011430544.1:0-579 GCF_000754665.1 Bison bison bison
GCATTGCCTTTTGGCAGAGGCACTAAATGACTCGAGAGAGTTGGGAGATGCAGGGAAGATGTTTTTATTATTATTATTATTATTCAGAAGCTTTTATTTGATCATATAAATCGTTACACTCACTTGAGTTTCTGCCTCAACCAAGACGAAGAATCACATCGACCAATATTCTCAGGCCCACTGCTACCGTATAGAAAGAACCTTAAAATTGTAACTTGCAAGTAAAAGAAATAATCGGAGGGATTTATCATGGTTGGAAAATCAGACCCTGGAAAATCAAAACACACTTTGCTACGGAGATGAATTTGCATGTGTGGGGGGCTTGTACGTTAAAACAACCCTGGATGCCATGGGCAAAACCTGCTTCTCTTTCCACTGGTGTGTTTCTTTTCATAACCCCATTGTATATTAAGCATCCTTGCAGTGGAGGCATCTCTAGACCCTGTTGTCTACATTTTGAAAGTGCCAAGTCCTAGCCAGTAGACCACCAGGGGGGCTATGTCATCTACATTTTGAAGAGAAGACCTGCCTTATGGGAACCCCCTCCTTTGAAAACTAAATCCATATGGAATTCTCAGC
>NW_011430545.1:0-509 GCF_000754665.1 Bison bison bison
ACCCTCCTGTGGAGATCAGGAGGGTAGAAGGGGCTCAGAGGAAGTGGTGCCGGAAAACCTCGGTGTTCCTCTCCAGGGAGACCGGGATGCCGGGGAACTTTGTGGGGGCGCATCAAGGGTGCCAAGTACCGTTTCGACCTCCAATTTCTCACGTGGGACTTCTCCTGAGGCGCTGTAGCGGGAAAGGGCTTCATCTTGCGATGACGGGGGAACCAGGTGGTTTTTCTCGAGTTGCGGCGGGATTCTCGAGTTACGACGGGGAATTCAGGATGCCTCTTGTGTTGGCCCAGGAGAGTCCAAATCTTCTATTCGAGTTGCGGAGGAAAGCTGGGGATTGCTCTCGAGTGACTGCAGGGCCAATAGACCTCATCTAGGCTTGTGTCCAGAAGCCAATGTTCCTCTCCAGGGGCAACCGGGATCTCGGGGTTGCATTCCAGACGCACCCGGGGAGACAGGCATTCATCTCGAGTGGAAGCAAAGAACCCCGCTCTGCTCTCGAGTCGCGACGG
>NW_011430546.1:0-797 GCF_000754665.1 Bison bison bison
AAAGGGAAACAACCCCCGATGAGCGAAGTGGGCAGGAGGCCCGAACAGACCCCTTCCTTCCAAAGAAAGGTGGAACAGGCAGACACCCAGAAGCACAAGGTAGAACACACATCCACGGCAGGGCTGGGCTGGGCTGGGCTGAGCTGGGGCTCCTGGGGGTGGGGGCGGGCTCACGGAAGCACCCCACCCCGGGGCTTTTCCCTGGACAATGATCCTTCTCATTCGGAGGGGAAAGGCCCAGGAGCCGGGAATCGCAATCACGACGGCAAATTCGAACCATCAGAGGACAGTGGCTCCTGATGGATCGAACGCGTTTTTTCTGCAGCTGAGAAAACTGTGGGCGGACTCAGAGAGATCAGATCTCCTCCCCTGGCGCCTCACAGACAGAGAAACCACACCCCTAGGGAAAAGAGTCCTGCGATGTACACTCCCCCAAAGATTCCCCCATTCGACCCAACCCAGCAACTCCACAGGGTGCCCACGGAGGGAAGGGACAAAGAAGATACGGATGTGTGCATGTGTGGGATCGACCCCTATACCTAGGTCGACTTCCGTACACACATCATGATAGAACTCTGTCTGTGTGCCTATGCCTGGATCTATTCACGTGCACGCGTGCTCACGCGCATGCAGACACACACACACACACACACAGAGGAATGGGACTCAACCACCAGAAGGGAATGAAATCTCACAGTCTGCAGGAACCTGGAGAGACCTTTAGAGGGTATTATGCTACATGAAATTCCTCAGATCAGTCGTTTCCATGCAGAACCTACCAAACCATACACGGTGAA
>NW_011430547.1:0-588 GCF_000754665.1 Bison bison bison
ATTTCTTCGTAGAATGCCACAGTGGAAGGAAAACAGGCCTTCAATATTAAGACCTAAATTTGCAAAACACTTGGAGCTTGGTTTTTTGTTTTGTTTTGTTTTGTTTGAATAAAACCACCACATCATTTAAAATTTTTACACGTTCTAATTATTCGGTTCCAAAACACCAAACTTGTACTGCACACGGTCCCCATGGAAAGGCCCCCTCAGCAGGACAGCCACAGATGCTGCCATGAAAGGGCAGCAGGGTGCCCTCCTCCCTTGTTTTCTGCCGGGGCGGCCACCGGGTTTTGAAACCCATGCACCCTACTAAGTTTCTAGGGTGCAATTCGTGGACCTTCCCTTTCCCATCCCAGCAGGTGGTCAAGGGCCCGCCTGCCTCCAAAGTGCCAGAAGCAGGGCTGGGCCAGCCGGCCAGAGTTCAGGGTTCTGGCCCTTGGACTTGCAGCGGACACTAGGCTGCTTGGGAAAACCGCGCGGCTCTGACCTTTCAGCAAAGGGGTGGAGCGGTAAAGGCCTTGAGCCCAAAGGCGAGGCCTTTCTGCGACCGCCAGGTTGTGCCAACAGAGGGGGGACTACGTGGTTCCC
>NW_011430548.1:0-658 GCF_000754665.1 Bison bison bison
CTACCTCTCTCTGAAAAAAGAGTTAGCTTACAGTTCCAGTTAATAATTCCTGGGTGTGACAGTGTTTAACCTACAAACTCCTTTGGAAATCCTCTAGCCTGCCTGAATAGGTTTTTCCGGCCACATGTGATTGTTCAGAGTCTCCCAACTGTGAGAGGCAGGAGATGTTCTAAACTGTCTAAACACAGATTCTTTTGAGTAGTTAAAAGATTGATTAGAAATTGTATTGGTGAATGGTTTTTCACTTGTTGGGCCATTGTTTGCTGCTCAGTTTCCATATCCCTTACCTGCTGTGTCCCTGGCCGTGTATTGATTAATATAATTGGTGTAAGTAGTAGCTTTAATGTTTGTAACCTGGGACCCTTGAGTTAATTCTTTTTTTGTATAGCCCACCACACCTTTGCTCTGTAGGAATGCAACTTTATCTAATGCTTTTTTGGAGGGTGGCTCCTGACCAACCACCTTTAGAGAAAAATAAGTTTTCTGAAGAAAAGGTCTTAAAATGTTAACAGGCCTCCGGGCCAGAAGATGGTGCAAATCACCGAAGCGTTTGCATATGATAAGTTTGCAGGAAGAAAGCCTGGTTTGCTGCAAGACTCTACCCTTCCCCCCATTATCCTCTATGCATAACTAAGGTATAAAAAACTACTTTGAAAAA
>NW_011430549.1:0-603 GCF_000754665.1 Bison bison bison
TTTGTGCAGGTGACCTCAGGGGGCTTCTCATGGTGGCTCTGAGAAGTCAGGGAAACTGGAGGTGGGAGGGGCCTCTCGGGACTCCCCTGGGTTTGGTGCATTGGAAGAGGGCCTCATCTCCAGTTGAGGCAGGAACCTCAGGGTTCCTCTGATTTCGGACTCCGATCGCAGGGTCCCTGCAGACTGGGGACAGGAGAGTCAGGCCTCGTCTTGGGTTGAGGCATGGAACTCCGCTTGCCTCTCGAGGTGTCCCCGGGGAGAGAGGCCACTTGTCGAGCTGTATTTGGAACCTGGGGGTTTTTTCCGGTCGATGCACGGGCGAGTCACTGCCCCTTCGTGTTGACTTCATTCACAGGGTGGAGTTCGGAGAGGTGTCCGGGCATCGGCTCCCTATCTAGAGGGGACCGGGAAATCGGGGTGCTTCGCAATGTGGAAGCAACCCGCGAAGGCCACGTCTGGAATGTCGTCGTGAGACCGGCCTCATCCTGAGGTGCGACCGGAAGGTCGGGAACCCCTTCCAGACAAAAGCAGGGGAGTCGACCCTCCTGTCGAGAATCAGGAGGGTAGAAGGGGCTCAGAGGAAGTGGTGCCGGGAAAAACCTC
>NW_011430550.1:0-793 GCF_000754665.1 Bison bison bison
CTGAGGTGCGACCGGAAGGTCGGGAACCCCTTCCAGACAAATCAGGGGATTCGACCCTCCTGTCGAGATCAGTAGGGTAGGAGGGGCTCAGACGAAGTGGTGCCAGAAAACCTCGGTGTTCCTCTCCAGGGAGACCGGGATGCCGGGGAACTTGGTGGGGCGCATCAAGGGTGCCAAGTACCGTTTCGACCTCCAATTCCTAACGTGGGACTTCTCCTGAGACGCTGTAGCGGGAAAGGGCTTCATCTTGCGATGACGGGGGCACCACGTGGTTTTTCTCGAGTTACGACGGGGATTTCGGGATGCCTCTTGTGTTGGCCCAGGGAAGTCCAATCTTCCATTCGAGTTGCGAAGGAAAGCTGGGGTTTGCTCTCGAGTGACTGCAGGGCCAATAGACCTCATCTAGGCTTGTGTCCAGAAGTCAATGTCCCTCTCCAGGGGCGACCGGGATCTCGGGGTTGCATTCCAGAAGCACCCGGGGAGCCAGGCATTCACCTCAAGTGGAAGCAAAGACCCCACTCTACTCTCGAGTCGCGACGGGTATCTCTTGGAGCTCACTGGGTGGACTAAAGGGAGTCAAGCCTCCTGAGGCGTTTGGAGAGAGGTCGCGAGGTTGGCCTCTGGGCCATGCAGGAGACGAAGGCCCTCATCTCCGCGATGACGGGGGAGTCTCGGGGTGGATCTCGAGCGGCGGCCCCAGGGTGCGGTTTCTCACGAGGTACGACGGCGAAGTCAGTGAGCCGCTCGTGGGGTGCCAGGGAAGTCGGGTCTCCGATGCGAGTGGCGAGGGGGA
>NW_011430551.1:0-500 GCF_000754665.1 Bison bison bison
GTCATCTGCATATCTGAGGTTATTGATATTTCTCCTGGCAATCTTAATTTCAGCTTGTGCTTCCTCCAGCCCAGCGTTTCTCATGATGTACTCTGCATATAAATTAAATAAGCAGGGTGACAATATACAGCTTTGACGTACTCCTTTTCCTATTTGGAACCAGTCTGTTGTTCCATGTCCAGTTCTGTTTAATTTTTATCAATGTGTAACATCAGGAATCTGATATTCCCCAATTTACCAGTTCCCTTTTGATGTTAAAAAGTAAAAGCCCCGAAAATAAGTTGAGTATTTGTCCTGAAGAGCAGCAATAAAGGGCATGCAATCTTGGAAGACTGTCTTCAGAGGCTGGCTACAAAGCCAGACCCAAGGAACTCAGGTGGGAAAAGCAAGAGATGGCAACTGTGAAGAGGAAAGAAAGCCGGCAGAATCCCAGAAGAGACAATGACAAAAGTGGGACCCTGGGGGCTTGTCAGCAAGGCCCTGCAACAAAAGATACTAGC
>NW_011430552.1:0-730 GCF_000754665.1 Bison bison bison
ACCCAGGGTTTCCTGCCTCAACCCGGGAAAGACCTCGAGAGACCTTCTTCAACACGTCTCGAGGCCAGATTCCCCTACAATGGCTCGGGAGCAATGACGCGCTCCCCCTCGCCACTCGCATGGAGACCCGACTTCCCTGGCGCCCCACGAGAGGCTCACTGACCTCGCCGTCGTACCTCGTGAGAAACCGCACACTGGGGCCGCCGCTCGAGAACAACCCCGAGATTCCCCCGTCATCGAGAGATGAGGGCCTTCGTCTCCGGCATGGCCTAGAGACCAATCTCGCGAACTCTCTCCAAACGCCTCAGGAGGCTTGACTCCCTTGAGTCCACCCATTGAGCTCCAAGAGATACACGTCGCGATTCGAGAGCAGAGAGGGGTTCTTTGCTCCCACTCGAGATGAATGCCTGTCTCCTCGGGTGCGTCTGGAATGCAACCCCGAGAACCCTGTCGCCCCTGGAGAGGAACACTGGCTTCTGGACACAAGCCTAGATGAGGTCTATTGGCCCTGCAGCCACTCGAGAGCAATCCCCAGCTTTCCTTCGCAACTCGAATGGAAGATTGGACTTGCCTGGGCCAACACAAGAGGCAGCCTGAATTCCCGTCCTAACTCGAGAATCCCGCCGTAACTCGAGAAAAACCACGTAGGCTCCCCCGTCATCGCAAGATGAAGCCCTTTCCCGCTACAGCGTCTCAGGTGAAGTCCCACGTTAGGAATTGGAGGTCGAAA
>NW_011430553.1:0-569 GCF_000754665.1 Bison bison bison
AGGAGACGAAGGCCCTCATCTCTCGATGACGGGGGAATCTCGGGGTTGTTCTCGAGCGGCGGCCCCAGTGTGCGGTTTCTCACGAGGTACGACGGCGAGGTCAGTGAGCCTCTCGTGGGGCGCCAGGGAAGTCGGGTCTCCATGCGAGTGGCGAGGGGGAGCGCGTCACTGCTCCCGAGCCATGGTAGGGGAATCTGGCCTCGAGACGCGTTGAAGAAGGTCTCTCGAGGTCTTTCTCGGGTTGAGGCAGGAAACCCTGGGTTCCCTCGACTTGTGCAGGTGACCTCAGGGAGCTTCTCATGGTGGCTCTGAGAAGCCAGGGAAACTGGAGGTGGGAGGGGCCTCTCGGGGACCCCCACTGGGTTTGGTGCATTGGAAGAGGGCCTCATCTCCAGTTCGAGGCAGGAACCGCAGGGTACCTCTGATTTCAGACTCCGATCGCAGGGTCCCTGCAGACTGGGGACAGGAGAGTCAGGCCTCGTCTTGGGTTGAGGCATGGAACTCCGCTTGCCTCTCGAGATGTCCCCGGGGAGAGAGGCCGCTTGTCGAGCTGTATTTGGAACCTGGGG
>NW_011430554.1:0-587 GCF_000754665.1 Bison bison bison
GTATGTGTTGGGCTTGTTTGCTTTTCTATTTTCAGTTTTAAGGAAAAGCAATTATTGATTTTTCATCTTTATCATTACTATTATTGCTATGTAATTTTAAATTCCCCTCAGCACAGTTTTGTGTCATCTCATAAATCATATAAGACTTTAATTATCATGGTTTTATTTTCATTCAATTCAAAATATTCAGTTTTCTCTTTTGATTTCTTCTTTATCTGTGAAGTACTAAAAAAATTAGCTGAATTCTATGAAGATGTCTAGTAGGTGACAGAATTGTACTTTTCCTAAGTTTAGTTATTCATGGTTTGAAGGATCAATATTTTGTCCTTAGTAAAATAGAATGGATGTATTGATCTTTGTCATCTTCATTGAACTCCATGTACTGATATGGCTTTAAGCACTCAGTTTTGATGACAGCATTTCAACTTCTCAGAGACAAAGGCTGGGGTCACTATGGTGGAAGATTCTGTGATCATCACCTGATCTGTGTTCTGGGTTGTGTAAGAGATCCAGACTAGACAATACTTTCAACAAGTCCCAGGAAAGGAACCCATTGCTAAAAGATTTCTGACATGCTGTGGGATTCC
>NW_011430555.1:0-776 GCF_000754665.1 Bison bison bison
CGCGACTCGAGAGCAGACGGGGTTCTTTTGCTTCCACTCGAGATGAATGCCTGTTCCCCGGGTGCGTCTGGAATGCAACGCGAGATCCCGGTGCCCCTGGAGAGGAACATTGGCTTCTGGACCAAGCCTAGATGAGGTCTATTGGCCCTGCAGTCACTCGAGAGCAATCCCCAGCTTTCCTTCGCAACTCGAATGGAAGATTGGACTTCCCTGGGCCAACACAAGAGGCATCCCGAATTCCCCGTCGTAACTCGAGAATCCCGCCGCAACTCGAGAAAAACCACGTGGTTCCCCCGTCATCGCAAGATGAAGCCCTGTCCCGCTACAGCGTCTCAGGAGAAGTCCCACGTTAGGAATTGGAGGTCGAAACGGTACTTGGCACCCTTGATGCGCCCCCACAAAGTTCCCCAGCTTCCCGGTCTCCCTGGAGAGGAACACCGAGGTTTTCCGACACCACTTCCTCTGAGCCCCTTCTGCCCTCCTGATCTCGACAGGAGGGTCGACTCCCCTGCTTGTCTGGAAGGGGTTCCCGACCTTCCGGTCGCACCTCAGGATGAGGCCGGTCTCACGACGACATTCCAGACGTGGCCTCGTGGGTGCTTCCACATTGCGAAGCACCCCGATTTCCCGGTCCCCTCTTGATAAGAACCCGATGCCCGGACACCTTCTCCGAACTCCACCCTGTGAATGAAGTCAACACGAAGGGGCAGTGACTCGCCCGTGCATCGTCCGGAAAAAACCCCCGGTTCCAAATACAGCTCGACAAGTGGCCTCTC
>NW_011430556.1:0-518 GCF_000754665.1 Bison bison bison
GATCCCTGTCGCCCCTGGGGAGGAACATTGGCTTCTGGACACAAGCCTAGATGAGGTCTATTGGCCCTGCAGTCACTCGAGAGCAATCCCCAGCTTTCCTTCGCAACTCGAATGGAAGATTGGACTTCCCTGGGCCAACACAAGAGGCATCCCGAATTCCCCGTCGTAACTGGAGAATCCCGACGCAACTCGAGAAAAGCCACGTGGTTCCCCAGTCATCGCAAGATGAAGCCCTGTCCCGCTACAGCGTCTCAGGAGAAGACCCACGTTAGGAATTGGAGGTCGAAACTGTCCTTGGCACCCTTGATGCGCCCCACAAAGTTCCCCGGCATCCCGGTCTCCCTGGAGAGGAACACCGAGGTTTTCCGGCACCACTTCCTCTGAGCCCCTTCTACCCTCCTCGATGTCGACAGGAGGGTCGACTCCCCTGCTTTGTCTGGAAGGGGTTCCCGACCTTCCGGTCGCACCTCACGGATGAGCCGGTCTCACGACGACATTCCAGACGTGGCCTCGTGGGT
>NW_011430557.1:0-640 GCF_000754665.1 Bison bison bison
AGGTCTTAAAATGTTAACAGGCCTCCGGGCCAGAAGATGATGCAAATCACCGAAGCTTTTGCATATGATAAGTTTGCAGGAAGAAAGCCTGGTTTGCTGCAAGACTCTACCCCTTCCCCCATTACCCTCTATGCATAACTTAAGGTATAAAAACTACTTTGAAAATAAAGTGCGGGCCTTGTTCACCTAAACTTGGTCTCACCATGTCGTTCTTTCTCTTACCTTCTGGCTGAATTCTTCAGCCTCTTTTCTCCACTGAATTTCCTCACTGAGCTATCCTCATTCTATTACTCTTTATATCCTTAACTAACATTTAATTAAGCAGTTGTTTCCTGATCTTCGCTTACGCCGTCTCTCCTTCGAATACCCTGGATCAGCCGGGGCTGGTCCCCGGCACCCTACCATGGCTCGAGAGCAATGACGCGCTCCTCCTCGCCACTCGCATGGAGACCCGACTTCCTTGGCCGCCCCCCGGAGAGGCTCACTGACCTCACCGTCGTACCTCGTGAGAAAGCGCACACTGGGCCGCCGCTCGAGAACAACCCCGAGACTCCCCCGTCATCGCGAGATGAGGGCCTTCGTCTCCTGCATGGCCTAGAGACCAATCTCGTGACCTCTCTCCAAACGCCTCAGGAGGCTT
>NW_011430558.1:0-525 GCF_000754665.1 Bison bison bison
ACTTGGGCACCTCCGGGTACCAGGTTCTGTCCTCTGAGCAAGTGATATTTTCAGAACCAACCACACTAAAGCCAGACTCACACTGGATAGTAATTCTTTCAGGTTCAACATATCTAACCTTCTCCACAGATAACCTTCCATATTCTATCTCTGGTTTCAGACACAATGCTGCAATGGAAACATAACTTTAAGCAATACACAGATCTAAGAAAAAACATGCAAGCCTAGGGTACTAAGAATGAACTGTATTTAAGTGTTGCTAATTGTTTTACCTTTTTTTAATCTTGAGAAGAAAATAATATTCGTTAGCATATTTATTGAGCATTGGGATAGTACTTTATCAGACTTTGGGGTAGATCTTTATGTGATCGTCTTATTTAAATCTCACTATTTTATCTAAGAGAAAGTGACATACAGAGAGGTTAAGTGACTTGCTGAAGGACATATAACTATTTTAAATAGCCTAACAATATAAAAAGGGCCGCTGCTAGCTAAGTCGCTTCAGTCATGTCCGACTCTGTGCGA
>NW_011430559.1:0-524 GCF_000754665.1 Bison bison bison
CTCCAGGCATGGAGCCAAGGCAGAAGGAACACTGTCTCAGAGTGTCTTAACCTAGCCCAGGGACATGTCAAGGAAGCCAACCATTAAAATGCCTGTTAGGTGAGAGGCACCTGCAAGGATCAAGCAGGACCTGTGTATCATTGACTGCAGTTGGAGAAGCAGAGACAGTTAATAGAATGAGGCCTGGTGCCTGTGGACCTCCTGTTGAGTGATCAAAAGGGGAATTTGATTCATTCCATCTCCTTTCCCATTTGGCTGGCCTTTAGTCAAAGTGAAGTAGCCCTATCGGTCTCCATCACAGTAGTAAAGCAACTTAAGATTCCCAAAGAAAAAAGCCTTGACATCCAGTTTGATTTGTACTGGACCCATAGTTTTAACTGAAAGGATCAAACACAGGGAACCTTTTCAGTTTATGAATTGAGCTAAATTTAGTTCTCTTTCCCTTAAGCTACAAAGGAGTTGTCTGAGAAGAGTAAATGTAGTGGATACAAAGGGTCCAGGGTGATTAAACCCTCTATAGAACT
>NW_011430560.1:0-704 GCF_000754665.1 Bison bison bison
ACTGGAGGAATGTTTCAAGATACTATAGGATAGTAAATGCCATACCCCTAGCTTCCAACCCCCACAACAGGCAATAAACCTTTGGACATTAATAAATTTACCGCAGACAAGAAGTGGTCTGCACTGAGCCCACACTGTCTAGAACAGGGAAACTCTGAACACAGGTTTCCTGGTTTCAGAGTCCACTTCTTTTCTACCATTTCCTCTCATTCCATTGGTCTTTTAAGAAATGCATGGTTTAGACAAACGTACTATACTTAAATTGAGTATCATGTGTGTTTTCTCCCTCTCTTCCTTCTTTTTTTTTTTTTTCCTGTGTTCTGACAAGCTGCTTCTGAAGCGTGTAAACCTCCTGGATCTTTCTTTTTTTTTTTGTTAACCTGGACTGGCATCTCGTTTCATACATGACATTTCACATGTTTCAATGCCATTCTCCCAAATCTTCCCACCCTCTCCCTCTCCCACAGAGTCCATAAGCCTGTTCTATACATCAGTGTCTCTTTTGCTGTCTCGTATACAGGGTTATTGTTACCATCTTTCTAAATTCCATATATATGCGTTAGTATACTGTATTGGTGTTTTTCTTTCTGGCTTACTTCACTCTGTATAATAGGCTCCAGTTTCATCCACCTCATAGAACTGATTCAAATGTATTCTTTTTAATGCTGAGTAATACTCCATTGTGTATATGTACCACAGCTTTC
>NW_011430561.1:0-768 GCF_000754665.1 Bison bison bison
ATGCACCTACACATAAAATTTTATTTTGTTTAATTGTAATTACATGTTACATTCTTTTAAACATAATTATCAAGGTTTAGTCTTCAGTTCCATAAATTACTACAGGAATGAAACAACAACAATTCACAGAACTGTTAAAGGGGTACAGATGAAGGCACACATAATCCAAAGAAAGAGCCTTTTGCAGGTTTTGTAAAGATGGTCAGGGTTACGGTGCTTGATGAATAATGACCACGGTTTCCAAGGATACAGTCAGGGATGAGGCAACAACGGGATGACGTATAGATCGCTGGTGGGGGAGGCCGTGGGGTACGTATTCTGTCTGCAACTAAGATAGCACTTCCACTAGAACCACGTGATTTGATAAAACATAAAATAAGAGAAAATTTTAAATGAAGAATATGACTAAGAATATTTTCAGCAACCTTGAATAGCTGACTCATGTGGTTTTATTCTATTGATTAGGCAACAGGGAGCCATGATGATTGTTTTAACAGAAGAGGAACAGTGTATATATAACTTCACTTGAGGGGTATTTGATATTCTGCTAATAAAAGGTCAAGGAAAGAAAGCCTAAACTCAAGGCAGTTGATGTGCATTAACATCACCTGCAAGCTTGTCAAAACACAGGCTACTGGGACCCGTTCTTCCCAGAGCGTCGGATTCAGTAGGTCCTGCGCTTCTGTAAGTTGGAATGTGGTGCTGATGTTGCCAGACTGAGGACCAGCCCTGGGGGCCACTGGTGGAATAGTTTGGTGAGAGCGAGGG
>NW_011430562.1:0-622 GCF_000754665.1 Bison bison bison
GCTGTGTCTCTGAATGTGCACCCAACAACCTGACAGAGGAGCACAGAACTAGAGAAACACTTCAAACTTCTAAAAGAAGGCAAGAGCAAAGAACACAGACTAGGTGGGACAAACAGAAAACACACAGCAACATGGTGTCTACACACTGAATATCAACATTATAAACAGAGCAAACACTCTCATTAAAAGATAAAGTGTCAAACTGATTCCAATGAAAACTGTACACTATTCACAGAGCTACATGTTAAGATGGAATATCTTTAGACAGGTGAACCTAAAAGATACCCAGGCCAACAAGGACAGAAAACCGATGTGGCAATATCACTGTCAGATAGTCTCTAAAAAAGAAGCATTTCTAGCAATAAAAAAGGAGCATCTCATACTGATACAAGTTCAATCTAGCAAGAAGATGAGGATTCTAAACTTGAATGTACCTAATGACATAACTTCAAAATATCAATACATAAAAACCAACAGAAATAGAAAAGGAGTAACAGCCAAGTTCATAATCCCAGTGGGAGACGTTAAAGACACATCTCTCGTGGAACTGGGCCCTGGTATGTAGTCACCTGCAGCCATGAAGTACCTGAAATGCGGCTGGCTCTACATCAGATGCGCTGCA
>NW_011430563.1:0-568 GCF_000754665.1 Bison bison bison
AGCGTCTCAGGAGAAGTCCCACGTTAGGAATTGGAGGTCGAAACGGTCCTTGGCACCCTTGATGCGCCCCACAAAGTTCCCCGGCATCCCGGTCTCCCTGGAGAGGAACCCCGAGGTTTTCCGGCACCACTTCCTCTGAGCCCCTTCTACCCTCCTGATCTCGACAGGAGGGTCGACTCCCCTGCTTTGTCTGGAAGGGGTTCCCGTCCTTCCGGTCGCACCTCAGGATGAGGCCGGTCTCACGACGACATTCCAGACGTGGCCTCGTGGGTGCTTCCACATTGCGAAGCACCCCGATTTCCCGGTCCCCTCTTGGTAAGAAACCGATGCCCGGACACCTCTCCGAACTCCACCCTGTGAATGAAGTCAACACGAAGGGGCAGTGACTCGCCCGTGCATCGTCCGGAAATAACCCCAAGGTTCCAAATACAGATCGACAAGTGGCCTCCCTCCCCGGGGACACCTCGAGAGGCAAGCGGAGTTCCATGCCTCAACCCAAGACGAGGCCTGACTCTCGGTCCCCAGTCTGCAGGGACCCTGCGATCGGAGTGTGAAATCAGAGGAACCC
>NW_011430564.1:0-562 GCF_000754665.1 Bison bison bison
TAAACCTTTCTTGCATCTTCTCAATCCTTGTCTCCAGGCTATTTATCTGTGAATCCATTTTAATTTCAAGATTTTAGATCAATTTTCACTATCATTATTCGGAATTCTTTATCAGTAGATTCCCTATCTCGTCCTCTTTTGTTTGGTTTGGTGGGCATTTATCCTGTTCCTTTATCTGCTGGGTATTCCTCTGTCTCTTCATCTTGTTTAAATTGTTGAGTTTAGGGTGTCCTTTCTGTATTCTGGCAGTTTGTGGAGTTCTCTTTATTGTGGCGTTTCCTCACTGTGTGTGGGTTTGTACAGGTGGCTTGTCAAGGTTTCCTGGTTAGGGAAGCTTGTGTCGGTGTTCTGGTGGGTGGAGCTGTATTTCTTTTCTCTGGAGTGCAACGAAATGTCCAGTAATGAGTTATGAGATGTCTATGGTTTTGGGGTGACTTTGGGCAGCCTGTATCTTGAAGCTCAGGGCTGTGTTCCTTTGTTGCTGGAGAATTTGCTTGGTATGTCTTGCCCTGGAACTTGTTGGCCCTTGTGTGGTGCTTGGTTTCAGTGTCGGTATGGAGGC
>NW_011430565.1:0-504 GCF_000754665.1 Bison bison bison
CATCTGCATATCTGAGGTTATTGATATTTCTCCCGGCAATCTTGATTCCAGCTTGTATTTCTTCCAACCTAGCGTTTCTCATGATGTACTCTGCATATAAGTTAAATAAACAGGTTGACAATATACAGCCTTGACGAACTCCTTTTCCTATATGGAACCAGTCTGTTGTTCCATGTCCAGTTCTAACTGTTGCTTCCCGACCTGCATACAAATTTCTCAAGAGGCAGATCAGGTGGTCTGGTATTCTCATCTCTTTCAGAAGTTTCCACAGTTTATTGGGATCCACACAGGCAAAGGCTTTGGCATAGTCAATAAAACAGAAATAGTTGCGTTTCTGGAACGCTCTTGCTCTTTCCATGATCCAGCGGATGTTGGCAATCTGATCTCTGGTTCCTCTGCCTTTTCTAAAACCAGCTTGAACATCAGGAAGTTCACGGTTCCCATATTGCTGAAGCCTGGCTTGGAGAATTTTGAGCATTACTGTACTAGTGTGTGAGATGAGTG
>NW_011430566.1:0-607 GCF_000754665.1 Bison bison bison
GTTAGCTCTTCTCTAAATTTTTGATAGAATTCAGCTGTGAAGCCGTCTGGACCTGGGCTTTTGTTTGCTGGAAGATTTCTGATTACAGTTTCAATTTCCATGCTTGTGATGGGTCTGTAAAAGATTTTTCTATTTCTTCCTGGTCCAGTTTTGGAAAGTTGTACTTTTCTAAAGAATTTGTCCATTTCTTCCACGTTGTCCATTTTATTGGCATATAATTGCTGATAGTAGTCTCTTATGATCCTTTGTATTCTGTGTTGTCTGTTGTGATCGCTCCATTATCATTTCTAATTTTATTGATTTGATTTTTCTCCTTTTGTTTCTTGATGAGTCTGGCTAATGGTTTGTCAATTTTATTTATCCTTTCAAAGAACCAGCTTTTGGCTTTGTTGATTTTTGCTATGGTCTCTTTTGTTTCTTTTGCATTTATTTCTGCCCTAATTTTTAAGATTTCTTTCCTTCTACTAACCTTGGGGTTCTTCATTTCTTCCTTTTCTGGTTGCTTTAGGTGCAGAGTTAGGTCATTTATTTGACTTTTTTCTGTTCTTGAGGTATGCCTGTATTGCTATGAACTTCCCCTTGGCACTGCTTTTACAGTGTCCCACAC
>NW_011430567.1:0-547 GCF_000754665.1 Bison bison bison
GGAATAACAAGATATGTCAAAATACCCACTTACACATTGAGTGTTTACCAAAACAAGCTTCCTGCTTTGGATGACTTCCTCATCACCTTCCTAATGAAGGCCACATTTCCAAAATAAAATTCATAATAGGCCTTTGGAAACAGTTAACAGAAGTAACTTCCCAGGTGACTCAGACAGTAAAGAATCCGCCTTCAATGCAGGAAACCTGGGTTCCATCCCTGGGTTTCCAGGATCCCCCTGGAACAGGGACTGGCATACGACTCCAGTATGGTTGCCTGGAGAATCCCATGGACAGTGGAGTCTGGCAGGCTATAGTCCATGAGGTGGCACAGAATTGGACACGGCTGAAGCAACTTAGCATGGATGCAGGACAGATGTTTACTCACTATGGTAAATTCGTGTGTTTAGTGTGTGTGTTTGTGTGTCTGTGTGTGTTAGTCGCCTCGTAACAGCCGACTCTCTGTGATCCCATTGACTGTAGCCCAGCAGACTTCTCTGTCCATGGAATCCTCCACGCAAGAATACTAGAGTGGGTTGCCATGCCCTT
>NW_011430568.1:0-629 GCF_000754665.1 Bison bison bison
AGTCGGCTTTGCAGAGCCAACTCCACCTGCCAAAGGGCTCCTAGATGTCCACTTTGAGTCAGAGTTACAGAACACTGCCATTTCAACTTGGAGTCTCAGCTGCATTTTCTGTTTCAGCTTTACAAACCATTAATACACTGACTTGTTCCCAACATTTATGGCTACTTCTGCCACTTGGAACTCAGAGAAAGGCGTGGGTGATTCATTGGCTCCTAACATTTTTTTTGACTCCTAACTTTAAATGGCCACCTTAGGCAAGTTGCTTCACCTTCCTATAATTTTTAAGAATAAAATAAGAATGTTCAGTATTAAGGTCGCCTCCAGGCATTTCAGCTTTACTAGGTAACACATTTTTTAAAACCCAGCTGTAGCTGATTACCATTAAAAATATATATATAGTCAGATTTGCATGGATGTATGAGTAAAGGGAACACTTGTGTGCTATTGGTAGGATTGTAAATTGGTGCAGCAGCTATGGAAAATAATATGGAATACCCTCAAAAAAGTAAAAATAGAATTACCGTGTGATCAATTCCACTTCTGGGAATATATTCAAAAAATAAAAACCCTAGACTCAACATGAAATCTGCAACCCTCCCCCATGTTCATAGCACGATTATTTACAATAG
>NW_011430569.1:0-663 GCF_000754665.1 Bison bison bison
TCCCTCCTTGGAGTTTGGAGTTGAGCCTCTCCAATCATTAGTGACGTGGAGCAAGATGACCTTTTGGAAATGCAGATGCAATGCTGTCACCTCCCTGCTCCAACGGCTCTCGTATTTTCCCAGCATATTGAAGATATGACCACTTCCCTTCAGGCTTGCTCCTCACGTTCTTCTCTGATGTCTTTTGCCTGGAATGCCCTCTGCACTCTTTGGCTTCCATCCCATAGGGCATTTTTCGTTCTTGAATGTCCTAAGTTTCCCTGGTCACATAGCCTTCCAAGATGCTATTTTCCCTGCCTGAAATTCTTCCTGCATCTCAACCCTGGTTTACCTAGGTTCAACCTATGGACCTCAACGAAAGGGTGCCTCTGGAAAGCCTTCCCTGACACCCAGGTTTTGTGGTGAGGGAAGAGGCCCCTCTATAGGTTCTCAAAGGATCTGCCTGTGATGTATCATTAGAGTCGTCTAAGTGAAAGCAGGAACTCTGTGTCTTCTTCTCTCCGCCTTCTATTCCCTGAAACTTATTACATGCCTCCTAGCTCATCGTAGGTGCTCAGTATTTACTTAGTGTGTGAAAGACAGAAAAGCTCTTGGAAGCCTCAAGGGGTCACTTGGCTCGGCACTTTTGATCTCTTTGTATATTTGGCGATTCAATTCTTTCCT
>NW_011430570.1:0-952 GCF_000754665.1 Bison bison bison
ATGTGTACACCCGTGGCGGATTCATGTTGATGTATGGCAAAACCAGTACAATATTGTCAAGTAATTAGCCTCTAATTAAATATATTTAAATTTAAAAAAGAGTAATGTTGCATAGGAACCTGGAAGGTTATGTCCATGGATTACGGAGAATTGCAAGGGGTCAAACAGGGGGTGCCAAGAGTGAGCATCAACATTTTAGGAATCAGTGAATTAAAATGGACTGGAATGGGTGAATTTGACTCAAATGACCACTATGTCTACTACTGTGGGCATGAAGCTCTTAGAAAAAATGGAGTAGTGGCCATAGTCAACAAAGAGTCTGAAAGGTAGTACTTGGAGGCAATCTCAAAAATGATAGAATAATCCCTGTTCATTTTCAAAGCAAACAATATTACAGTCATCTAATTCTATGACCACTATAAGTAATAGTAATGTTGAAGGAAATGAAGTAATAGCTTTTCTATGAAGACCTACAAGAACTTATAGAACATACATGCATAAAATATGTCCTTTTCATCACAGGGGAATGGAATTCAAAATAGGAAGTCAAGAGACACCAGGAGTAGCACGCAAATATGGCCCTGGAGGACAAAATGAAACCACTGAAAAGAAATAGAGTTTTGCCTAGGGAACACATGGCTCATACAAAGCACTCACTTCCAGGAACACCAGAGAAGACTCTACACAAGGACATTACCAGATGCTCATACTGAAATCAGATTGATTCTTTTATTTGTGGCCAAACATGGAGTAACTATATACACTCAGCAAAACAAGACTGGGATCTATTGTAGCTCAGATCATGACCTCCTTGTTGCCAATTTCAGGCTTAAATTGAAAAAAAGTGGGGAAACCACTAGAATTTTCAGGTAGAACCTGAATCATAACCCTTTTGATTACACAGTGAAAGTGACAAATAGATTCAAGAGATTAGATCTGATAGAAAGAGTTT
>NW_011430571.1:0-625 GCF_000754665.1 Bison bison bison
GCGGCGGCCCCAGGGTGCGGTTTCTCACGAGGTACGACGGCGAGGTCAGTGAGCCTCTCGTGGGGCGCCAGGGAAGTCGGGTCTCCATGCGAGTGGCGAGGGGGAGCGCGTCATTGCTCTCGAGTCATGGGAGGGGAATCTGGCCTCGAGACGTGTTGAAGAAGGTCTCTCGAGGTCTTTCTCGGGTTGAGGCAGGAAACCCTGGCTTCCCTCGACTTGTGCAGGTGACCTCAGGGGGCTTCTCATGGTGGCTCTGAGAAGTCAGGGAAACTGGAGGTGGGAGGGGCCTCTCGGGACTCCACGGGGTTTGGTGCATTGGAAGAGGGCCTCATCTCCAGTGGAGGCAGGAACCTCAGGGTTCCTCTGATTTCAGACTCCGATCGCAGGGTCCCTGCAGACTGGGGACAGGAGAGTCAGGCCTCGTCTTGGGTTGAGGCATGGAACCCCGCTTGCCTCTCGAGGTGTCCCTGGGGAGAGAGGCCACTGTCGAGCTGGATTGGGAACCTGGGGGTTTTTCCGGACGATGCACGGGCGAGTCACTGCCCCTTCGTGTTGACTCATTCACAGGGTGGAGTTCGGAGAGGTGTCCGGGCGATCGGGTTCTTATCTAGATGGGACCGGGAAA
>NW_011430572.1:0-563 GCF_000754665.1 Bison bison bison
AGTATGTCTTGCCATTCCCTCCTGGCTTGAAGAGTTTCTATTGAAAGATCAGCTGTTATCCTTATGGGAATTCCCTTGTGTGTTATTTGTTGTTTTTCCCTTGCTGCTTTTAATATTTGTTCTTTGTGTTTGATCTTTGTTAATTTGATTAATATGTGTCTTGGGGTGTTTCTCCTTGGGTTTATCCTGTTTGGTACTCTCTGGGTTTCTTGGACTTGGGTGATTATTTCCTTCCCCATTTTAGGGAAGTTTTCCACTATTATCTCCTCAAGTATTTTCTCATGGTCTTTCTTTTTGTCTTCTTCTTCTGGAACCCCTATGATTCGAATGTTGTAGCGTTTAATATTGTCCTGGAGGTCTCTGAGATTGTCCTCATTTCTTTTAATTCGTTTTTCTTTTATCCTCTCTGATTCATTTATTTCTACCATTCTATCTTCTAATTCACTAATCCTGTCTTCTGCCTCTGTTATTCTACTATTTGTTGCCTCCAGAGTGTTTTTAATTTCACTTATTGCTATTATTCATTATATATTGACTCTTTTTTATTCTTCTAGGTCCTTGTT
>NW_011430573.1:0-541 GCF_000754665.1 Bison bison bison
GGGGGCAGCAAAGACCTGGGTGGGAGGGAGGAGAGAGAGCGAGAGCGAGCGGGAAGGGGTGGGGTGGGTGGGTGAGGTGGGGGTGGGGGAGAGGAGATGCGAAAGTCTCCCCCTCCCCTCCCCTTCCCCCAGGCGGAGGAGAGTTGCCTCTGGCCAACCAGCTAGTCCCGGGTGTGGGAGGGGGAGCGGGGGATCGGGGAGGGGGGGGCGGGCTGGGGAAAAGAGCCTTTTCGCGCCTCGGTTTGTTTCTGGGGTTTGGGGTGGGTGGAAGGCTCGGAGGGAGCTACAGTGGCGGCGGCGGCGGCGGGCAGCCGTGGTGGAGTTGGGAAAAGTTGCGAGGCGGCCGCTGGAAGTTGCGCGGGCTGGCGGGCTGCGCCGAGCGGCTGTTGCGGTAGTGGGCGCTGTGCGCTCTGCCGTGTTCTCCAGCGTGCGCGGCGCGGCGGGAGGATTGGGGTGGGGAGTGGGGGGAGACGAGGGTGGAGGCTGTAGTCCGGGGGTGTGTGTGTGTGTGTGTGTGTGTGTGTGTGTGTGTGTGGTGGGC
>NW_011430574.1:0-803 GCF_000754665.1 Bison bison bison
CATGGGTTTTAACCCCTGGTCGGGGAACTAAGATCCCACACAAAGTGTAGCGTGGACAAAAATGTAAGCTAAGAGAACTCCCCCCTCATATGTACTAAAATTACATTAGCTCTCATCAGAAATTTGAAGCAAGGTATGAGAACCCAGAACTGATCCACCCTGGTCTGTTCAGTGGGAAGATGTGGAAAATGACTTGAAAATCAGACAAAGTTTAAAGACAGCACACGGAGGCCAGCGGTGACCCCCGGGGGCAAATGTCAACACGTGAGAATCCCCCTACTGACCCCTGGTGTTGTTCCTTTCAGCTTTCAGCTGAGCGATTTCCTCTTTGGCTTTACAAAGCTGCTCCCTGTAGGTGTATCCTTCGGGAGTTGGAAATTCCTAGAAAACAGTTAAATGAGAACTAAATACAAACATAAATTAAAAAGAGAGCGAGACTGTGAAGACTGACCCTGTCAAGTCTCTCCAGGCTCCACACAAAGGATCTCCATGCCCCTCCAGAGAAGAGGGGTCCACTGACCCCAAGACCACACAGACCACCACAACTCAGAGTGGCCTTCAGCCTCCACCTCGACCTGGCAGGCACGTGGCAGGAGAGAACCTGGAATCCAAGCCTGCCTTCTCAAGACCCAGGGACATTTGAGAAACTTTCCAAAACGTAAACCTAACAACAAAGTGGATAAAGAGATTCTTAAACGACACACAGACCTGGAGCCACGTGGGGAAAGTGAAGAAAAAAAGAAGGTCTACAAGGCCACGAGGCTTTGGAGTGTTCCTCTGGGAAAAGGCGGATGGCACCTCAA
>NW_011430575.1:0-606 GCF_000754665.1 Bison bison bison
AAGAACCCCGCTCTGCTCTTGAGTCGCGACGGGTATCCTTGGAGCTCACTGGGTGGACTAAAGCGAGTCAAGCCTCCTGAGGCGTTTGGAGAGAGGTCGAGAGATTGGTCTCTAGGCCATACAGGAGACGAAGGCCCTCAAGTCGCGATGACGGGGGAGGCTCGGGGTTGTTCTCGAGCGGCGGCCCCAGTGTGCGGTTTCTCGCGAGGTAAGTCGGCGAGGTCAGTGAGTCTCTCGTGGGGCGCCAAGGAAGTCGGGTCTCCATGCGAATGGCGAGGGGGAGCGCGTCATTGCTCTCAAGTCATAGTAGGGGAATTTGGCCTCGAGACGTGTTGAAGAAGGTCTCTCGAGGTCTTTCTCGGGTTGAGGCAGGACACCCTGGGGTCCCTCGACTTGTGCAGGTGACCTCAGGGCGCTTCTTATGGTGGCTCTGAGAAGTCAGGGAAACTGGAGGTGGGAGGGGCCTCTCGGCACTCCACTGGGTTTGTGCATTGGAAGAGGGCCTCATCTCCAGTTGAGGCAGGAACCTCAGGGTTCCTCTGACTTCAGACTCCGATCGCAGGGTCCCTGCAGGCTTGGGACAGGAGAGTCAGGCCTCGTCTTGGG
>NW_011430576.1:0-722 GCF_000754665.1 Bison bison bison
AGGGGGAGCGCGTCATTGCTCTCGAGTCATGGGAGGGGAATTGGCCTCGAGACGTGTTGAAGAAGGTCTCTCGAGGTCTTTCTCGGGTTGAGGCAGGAAACCCTGGCTTCCCTCGACTTGTGCAGGTGACCTCAGGGGGCTTCTCATGGTGGCTCTGAGAAGTCAGGGAAACTGGAGGTGGGAGGGGCCTCTCGGGACTCCACAGGGTTTGGTGCATTGGAAGAGGGCCTCATCTCCAGCTGAGGCAGGAACCTCAGGGGTTCCTCTGATTTCAGACTCCGATCGCAGGGTCCCTGCAGACTGGGGACAGGAGAGTCAGGCCTCGTCTTGGGTTGAGGCATGGAACTCCGCTTGCCTTTCGAGGTGTCCCCGGTGAGAGAGGCCACTTGTCGAGCTGGAATTGGAACCTGGGGGTTTTCCGGTACGACGCACGGGCGAGTCACTGCCCCTTCGTGTTGACTTCATTCACAGGGTGGAGTTCGGAGAGGTGTCCGGGCATCGGGTTCTTATCAAGAGGGGACCGGGAAATCGGGGTGCTTCGCAACGTGGAAGCACCCACGAGGCCACGTCTGGAATGTCGTCGTGAGACCGGCCTCATCCTGAGGTGCGACCGGAAGGTCGGGAACCCCTTCCAGACAAAGCAGGGGAGTCGACCCTCCTGTGGAGATCAGGAGGGTAGAAGGGGCTCAGAGGAAGTGGTGCCGGAAAACCTCGGTGTTCCT
>NW_011430577.1:0-519 GCF_000754665.1 Bison bison bison
TAAAGATTCTCTTCATGAAAGTGAAAGAGGAGAGTGAAAGAGTTGGCTTAAAGCTCAACATTCAGAAAACTAAGATCATGGCATCTGGTCCCATAACTTCATGGGAAATAGATGGGGAAACAGTGGCCGACATTTTATTTTATGGGTGGCTCCAAAATCACTGCTGATGGTGATTGCAGCAATGAAATTAAAGGACACTTACTTGGAATGAAAGTTATGACTTACCTAGACAGCATATTAAAAAACAGAGACATTACTTTGCCAACAAAGTTCCTTCTAGTAAAGGCTATGGTTTTTCCAGTAGTCATGTATGGATGTGAGAGTTGGACTCTAAAGAAAGCTGAGTGCCAACAAAGTGATGCTTTCTTACTAGTGTTGGAGAAGAGCCTTGAGAGTCCCTTGAACTTCAAGGCCAGTCCAATCAGTTCATCCTAAAGGAGATCAGTCCTGGCCGTCCATTGGAAAGACTGATGTTGAAGCTGAAACTGCAATACATGGCCACCTGATGCCAAAAAAACT
>NW_011430578.1:0-564 GCF_000754665.1 Bison bison bison
ACACCAAGATTTGTTGGAGAGAGAGACTAGTAAATACAGGGCTTTGCAGGTTATAAAACTCATCGCATGGTTGAACCCTGGCTGGCGTCCCTTCCCATGCACACGGCGTGCACAGTAGCCCAGGCTGGGAAATGCACACTTCATGGCTATCAAGCCCTCCCCTCCCAGAAGCAAGGCAAGACAGAAACCCAGGGCCAGGACCCAGAAGGAAGCACGGCTGGCCAGATTCCCTCAGCCCTTCAAACGCTCTCAGCCCCAGCCCACTGGTCCTTTGGCTGCTGAACCTGATGAAAAAGAACCCTTTGGTGTATAATCTGAGAATAGAAGATAAATTACCATTTACAGGGGGCCCCCCAACAGCATGAAGAATAGCTGAAACTGTGAACAGACAGTAAAAGTGAGGATCTGGAGAAAAAGGACCCCTCAGCCCCAAGGCTGACTCATACTACATGGCTCCCTGTGGAATTAACTGTCTCAAGGGGGCTCTGATAGCCTATTTGGGCCCCATTTCTATGCAAAACAAGAGAAATTTGCACATAAGGCACAAGAAACAGCAAGGATGCC
>NW_011430579.1:0-532 GCF_000754665.1 Bison bison bison
AGATGCAGGTCTTGGCCTGGTCATGCCCCACCTGCCCCCAGCATACACTATCCAGCTTCCCTGGGGACCCCAGCTTGATTTCATTAACCATGGTCTTAATTATTTTTTTAAGGTTATCTCAGTTTCTGATCGGGCTTTCCACATGGTCAACCCACAGGATGAAAATCAGTAAGGTTAAATACCCAAGGATTTAGGAAACAGAGAGAAAAAAGAGACAGTGAAAGAGGCAAAGAGGAGACCCCTCTTCCCCCAGAGTGTTGGCTGAAAGGCCAGCTCCACGAGCATCCCATGCAGGCATGAAGGCTCATCCGACAAGGGGAGCTTGGCCTCCGTGTGTCAGTCCATCACATACCACCTCCATCCTGCTGGTGACACCCCATCTAAAGCAAACCTCACAGGGTCAGGTCTGTTTATTCCAGTATTTGTCCCCAAAACCGAACTGCAAAACTCATCAACCTCACCCAAGGCTAGGAACACAGATTTGTCTCCATCTCAAGAAGCGACTCTTCTGCTTTTGCTGTGGGGACCAATC
>NW_011430580.1:0-535 GCF_000754665.1 Bison bison bison
GTTGAGGCAGGAAACCATGGCTTCCCTCGAATTGTGCAGGTGACCTCAGGGGGCTTCTCATGGTGGCTCTGAGAAGTCAGGGAAACTGGAGGTGGGAGGGGCCTCTCGGGACTCCACGGGGTTTGGTGCATTGGAAGAGGGCCTCATCTCCAGCTGAGGCAGGAACCTCAGGGTTCCTCTGATTTCAGACTCCGATCGCAGGGTCCCTGCAGACTGGGGACAGGAGAGTCAGGCCTCGTCTTGGGTTGAGGCATGGAACTCCGCTTGCCTCTCGAGGTGTCCCCGGGGAGAGAGGCCACTTTTCGAACGGTATTTGGAACCTGGGGGTTTTTCCGGACGAGGCACAGGCGAGGCACTGCCCCTTCATGTTGACTTCATTCACAGGGTGGAGTTCGGAGAGGTGTCCGGGCATCGGGTTCTTATCAAGAGGGGACCGGGAAATCGGGGTGCTTCGCAACGTGGAAGCACCCACGAGGCCACGTCTGGAATGTCGTCGTGAGACCGGCCTCATCCTGAGGTGCGACCGGAGGTCGGG
>NW_011430581.1:0-658 GCF_000754665.1 Bison bison bison
AGTGATGGGACCGGATGCCATGATCTTCGTTTTCTGAATATTGAGCTTTAAGCCAACTGTTTCACTCTCCACTTTCACTTTCATCAAGAGGCTTTTTAGTTCCTCTTCACTTTCTGCCATAAGGGTGGTATCATCTGCATATCTGAGGTTATTGATATTTCTCCTGGCAATCTTGATTCCAGCTTGTGTTTCTTCCAGTCCAGCGTTTCTCATGATGTACTCTGCATATAAGTTAAATAAACAGGGTGACAATATACAGCCTTGATGTACTCCTTTTCCTATTTGGAACCAATCTGTTGTTCCATTTCCAGTTCTAACTTGTTGTTTCCTGACCTGCATATAGGTTTCTAAGAGGCAGGTCAAGTGGTCTGGTATTCCCATATCTTTCAGTAATTTTCCACAGCTTATTGTGATCCACACAGTCAAAGGCTTTGGCATAGTCAATAAAGCAGAAATAGATGTTTTTCTGGAACTCTCTTGCTTTTTCCATGATCCAGCGGATGTTGGCAATTTGATCTCTGGTTCCTCTGCCTTTGCTAAAACCAGCTTGAACATCAGGAAGTTCACGGTTCACATATTGCTGGAGCCTGGCTTGGAGAATTTTGAGCATTACTTTACTAGCGTGTGAGATGAGTGCAATTGTGTGGTAGTTTGGAGC
>NW_011430582.1:0-655 GCF_000754665.1 Bison bison bison
AAAGGCGGGATCGAGCTTCAGGAGTCCCCCTGGAAATTCTCGAGCATATACCCCCAAAACCAGAGTCTGCCTACTTTCTGCTTGCGCTTTCACCTAAACCTCTGACTTTACAGGGGGCTCTCCCCCACTACCTCTCTCTGAAAAAAGAGTTAGCTTACATTTCCAGTTAATAATTCCTGGGTGTGACAGTGTTTAACCTACAAACTCCTTTGGAAAGCCTCTAGCCTGCCTGAATAAGTTTTTCGGGCCACATGTGATTGTTCAGAGCCTCCCAACTGTGAGAGGCAGGAGATGTTCTAAACTGTCTAAACACAGATTCTTTTGAGTAGTTAAAAGATTGATTAGAAATTGTATTGGTGAATGGTTTTTCACTTGTTGAGCCATTGTTTGCTGCTAAGTTTCCATATCCCTTACCTGCTGTGTCCCTGGCAGTGTATTGATTAATATAATTGGTGTAAGTAGTAGCTTTAATGTTTGTAACCTGGGACCCTTGAGTTAATTCTTTTTCTTGTTATAGCCCACCACACCTTTGCTCTGTAGGAATGCAACTTTACTAATGCTTTTTTGGAGGGTGGCTCCTGACCAACCACCTTTAGAGAAAAATAAGTTTCTGAAGAAAAGGTCTTAAAAATGTTAACAGGCCTCCGGGCCAGAA
>NW_011430583.1:0-913 GCF_000754665.1 Bison bison bison
CTTGTGTCCAGAAGCCAATGTTCCTCTCCAGGGGCGAAAGGCATCTCGGGGTTGCATTCCAGAAGCACCCGGGCAGACAGGCATCCATCTCGAGTGGAAGCAAAAGAACCCCGCTCTGCTCTCGAGTCGCGACGGGTATCTCTTGGAGCTCACTGGGTGGACAAAAGGGAGTCAAGCCTCCTGAGGCGTTTGGAGAGAGGTCGAGAGATTGGTCTCTAGGCCATACAGGAGACGAAGGCCCTCAAGTCGCGATGACGGGGGAGGCTCGGGGTTGTTCTCGAGCGGCGGTCCCAATGTGCGGTTTCTCGCGAGGTAGGACGGCGAGGTCAGTGAGCCTCTCGTGGGGCCCGAGGGAAGTCGGGTCTCCATGCGAGTGGCGAGGGGGAGCGCGTCGTTGCTCTCGAGTCATGGTAGGGGAAGTCTGGCCTCGAGACTTGTTGAAGAAGGTCTCTCGAGGTCTTTCTCGGGTTGAGGCAGAAACCCTGGCTTCCCTTGACTTGTGCAGGTGACCTCAGGGGGCTTCTCATGGTGGCTCTGAGAAGTCAGGGAAACTGGAGGTGGGAGGGGCCTCTCGGCACTCCACTGGGATTGGTGCATTGGAAGAGGGCCACATCTCCAGTTGAGGCAGGAACCTCAGGGTTCCTCTGACTTCAGACTCCGATCGCAAGGTCCCTGCAGACTTGGGACAGGACAGTCAGGCCTCGTCTTGGGTTGAGGCATGGAACTCGGCTTGCCTCTCGAGGTGTTCCCGGGGAGACAGGCCACTTGTCGAGCGGTATTTGGAACCTGGGGGTCTTTTCCCGACGATGCACGGGCGAGTCACTGCCCTTTCGTGTTGACTTCATTCACAGGGTGGAGTTCGAAGAGTTGTCCGGGTATCGGGTTCTTATCAAGAGGGGACCGGGAAATCGGG
>NW_011430584.1:0-543 GCF_000754665.1 Bison bison bison
AATGTTTTTCTTGGAACTCTCTTGTCTTTTTCCTATGATCCAGCGGATGTTGGCAATTTGATCTCTGGTTCCTCTGCCTTTCTAAAACCAGCTTGAACATCAGGAAGTTCACGGTTCACATATTGCTGAAGCCTGGCTTGGAGAATTTTGAGCATTACTTTACTAGCGTGTGAGATGAGTGCAATTATGCGGTAGTTTGAGCATTCTTTGGCATTGCCTTTCTTTGGGATCAGATAGAAACTGTACCTTTTCCAGTCCTGTGGCCACTGCTGAGTTTTCCAAATTTGCCGGCATATTGAGTGCAGCACTTTCACAGCATCATCTTTCAGGATTTGAAATAGTCTCAACTGGAATTCCATCACCTCCACTAGCTTTGTTCGTAGTGATGCTTTCTAAGGCCCACTTGACTTCACATTCCAGGATGTCTGGCTCTCCATGAGTGATTACACCATCGTGATTATCTGGGTTGTGAAGACTTTTTTGTACAGTTCTGTGTATTCTTGCCACCTCTTCTTAATATCTTCTACTTCTGCTAGGTCCATC
>NW_011430585.1:0-512 GCF_000754665.1 Bison bison bison
ATTTAACCATCTCTCAAAAAGGAAGAGAGCTTCACCTGCACATGTTTCTTTCAAAACCGTCAATTGCTTTTCAATTCTGGGGTTTCTCTCTTGCCTTGTTCAGTTAGCCTTAACAGTAAAAATCAACGAAAACTACATAAAGATTACAAAGATACCAACAAAGGACAGCTTCTGTTTTGAAATCATCTTTCCATTTAGTAGAACACGAGCTCTATTCTTTGTATTTTGCCTAGGGAATTAGCAATGTCCTGGTTCAGATGGCAAGGCATCCGCGCGCAGGAGACTGGGGTTTGATCCCTGGGTCGGGAAGATCCCGCCGGAGAAGGGAAATGGCAACCCGACTCCCAGTATCCTCGCCTGGGAAATGCCACGGACAGAGGAGGCTGATGGGCCGCAGTCCATGGGTTGTATTAAAGTTGGGCTCAACCCAGCAACTACGAACACAAGTATTTCCAAAGACCACACTCACAGTGTGTGTGTGTGTGTGTGTGTGTGTGTGTGTGTGTGTGTGT
>NW_011430586.1:0-768 GCF_000754665.1 Bison bison bison
CAGCCAGCCTCTTCTCTCCCGCGTTCCGGGCATTGGGCTCCAAACCTGGGACCAAAGTACTGCCCGGAGCTCACTGATCATGGGCTGGTTCCCCTGCGCTGCGGCTGTGCTAGGGAGCCCAAACGCACAGGGGAAGCCCGCACAGCACATCCACCTGCCTCTAGGCGGCAGGACAGCTCCAGGGAAGGCCCGGTATGGCAGGGGCTTTCTGGGCAAAAACGGAGCCACACTCTGGCTGTGGAGCCGCCTCCCCAAGCCAGGGGCACCGGGACCCTGATTCCCTCCGTGCGGCGCTTAGTCTGGGCGGGGAAGCACCAGCTTGGGAATGCAGCCTGGGGCGCTTCCTTTCCCTCGGAAAGAGCTCTCCCTGCGGGAGGCTTTGGCCAGTGTGCACACCCCCAGCCCCTAAGCCCTCTGCAGGGACGCCTGGTTCCTAGGGTCCGAAGGGAAGGCGAGAGCTGAGCTGAGGCACCAGTCAGGCACCAGTCACGTCTCCCACACTCCCGCAGCCTGCTCCTTCCCGGGCGCGAACGCTAGAAGCTGGGCAGGGCTTGGGGAGGCTCGCCCAGCCCAGAGCAGCCTCTCGGCCGGGGCTCTGTGCTATCGCGCCTGGGCGCAGAGCTGGAGCTCCGCCGGTGTGGAAGCTCACTCGGTCCTTCCCAGTAACAGGCTTGCAAGCACCCGCCGGCAGCCAGCCTCTTCTCTCCCGCGTTCCGGGCATTGGGCTCCAAACCTGGGACCAAAGTACTGCCCGGAGCTCACTGATCA
>NW_011430587.1:0-502 GCF_000754665.1 Bison bison bison
AATCGGGGTGCTTCGCAATGTGGAAGCACCCGCGAGGCCACGTCTGGAATGTCGTCGTGAGACCGGCCTCATCCTGAGGTGCGACCGGAAGGTCGGGAACCCCTTCCAGACAAAAGCAGGGGAGTCGACCCTCCTGTCGAGATCAGGAGGGTAGAAGGGGCTCAGAGGAAGTGGTGCCGGAAAACCTCGGTGTTCCTCTCCAGGGGAGACCGGGATGCCGGGGAACTTTGTGGGGGCGCATCAAGGGTGCCAAGGTACCGTTTGACCTCCAAATTCCTAACGTGGGACTTCTCCTGAGACGCTGTAGCGGGACAGGGCTTCATCTTGCGATGACGGGGGAACCACGTGGTTTTTCTCGAGTTGCGGCGGGATTCTCGAGTTACGACGGGGAATTCGGGATGCCTCTTGTGTTGGCCCAGGGAAGTCCAATCTTCCATTCGAGTTGCGAAGGCAAGCTGGGGGATTGGCTCTCGACTGATTGCAGGGCCAATAGACCTCATCT
>NW_011430588.1:0-759 GCF_000754665.1 Bison bison bison
ACACTGGCCAACAAACAGAGGCAATCTAAATGTCCATGGACAGCCAATTCCATAAACAAACTGTGGTAGACACACAATGGAATCTGATTCGGCCCTTCAAAGTTGGTAATTCTGACAATGCCACAATGTGGACGAACCTTATGGTTATTATATTGTGAAATAAACCAGACCAAAAAAGGAGAAACGTTCTGTGACTCCACTGGTCAAATCCAAAGCCAGAAGAAGCAGAAAGTGATTACCAGGGATTGAAGACAGTTCATGTTTCACAGAACCTGCCCAGTTTCCCTTGGGGAAAGTGACTTCTCATGACATCTCCAAAACCAATTATACAAATAACTGGAAGCCATATCCAGTCAAATGAATGTAGACATAATTTTACAATAGTACACAACCTCACTCAAACTTCTCAACAGACAAAAGGCAAAATTGTATCTATGGTACCTCAGCTTTGCTTAAAACTGTATCTACAGTACCTTAGTTTTGCTTATGAAATTTAACCAAAACAAAACACTAAAGTCTATCCAAAAAAGGTAACATAAAAATTTACAATATTAACTTTAAAAATTATAAATTTAAACTGTGAAAAACCTCATTCACAAAACTTAAACACAAGCCACAGAAAAATATATTGACAAAATACATATATGATAAAGGATTGTGCTCCCAATATACAAAATATCTGGAACAAACAACCTCATTAAAGGCGTATAAATCTGAACACCTGGCCAAAGAAAAGATACACATAGTAAATCAGCATAT
>NW_011430589.1:0-505 GCF_000754665.1 Bison bison bison
GGTGGAGGCAGTGCAAGACAGCGAGACCCTGGTGGACGGAGACGTGGCAGGTATCGGGTGGAAGTTCCAGCTGCTTGCAGAAGACATCATGGAAGAGGTGGAAGCTGTGGCAGATGAGCAGTGGGAACGGTGGTCCTCCCAAGAGCTGGAGGAGAAGACGGTGGAGGAGCAGGGCCAGGACAGGCCGGGAGGTCCGAGTGAGCACCAAGTACTAGATGTCCTGAAGGCACTGGCCGCCCTGCAGGTGGAACTGAGCTCTGAGTGTGAGCAAAACCACAGGGCCTACCATCAGAGGAGGGAGCATCACTTGGCTTGGAGAGTGCCATCATCCAGGGCATCCCTGGCTTCTGAGCCAAAACTGTATCCTTTCTGCTGCTCCTTTAGGGTCCGCTGCTCATGAGGAGGAGGAGATGGGGCAGGAGCAGGAGAGGGGAGGGGCGAGGGCACAGGAAGGGCACTGGAGGCCCCTGAAAGAAATGTAGGTCCTGGGCAATTGGCAAGCTCC
>NW_011430590.1:0-628 GCF_000754665.1 Bison bison bison
ATGTAGCCCTGTGCCGCTACAGCGTCTCAGGAGAAGTCCCACTTTAGGAATTGGAGTTCGAAACGGTACTTGTCACCCTTGATGCGACCCACAAAGCGCCCCGACATCCCGGTCTCCCTCGAGACGAACACCAAAGTTTTCCGGCACCACTTCCTCTGAGCCTCTTCTACCCTCCTGATCTGGACAGAAGGGTCGACTCCTCTGCTTTGTCTGGAAGGGGTTCCCGACCTTCCGGTCGCACCTCAGGATGAGGCCGGTCTCACGACGACATTCCAGACGTGGCCTCCTGGGTGGTTCCACATTCCGAGGGACCCCGATTTCCCAGTCCCCTCTTGATAAGAACCCGATGCCCAGACACCTCTTCGAACTCCACCCTGTGAATGAAGTCAACACGAAGGGGTAGTGACTCGCCCGTGCATCGTCGGGAAAAAACCCCCAGGTTCCAAATACCGCTCGACAATTGGCCTGTCTGCCCGGGAACACCTCCAGGGGCAAGCGGAGTTCCATGCCTCAACACAAGACGAGGCCTGACTCTCCTTTCCCAAGTCTGCAGGGACCCCTGGATCGGAGTCTGAAATCAGAGGAACCCTGAGGTTCCTGCCTCAACTGGAGATGAGGCCCTTCCAAT
>NW_011430591.1:0-654 GCF_000754665.1 Bison bison bison
TGATCTTTTTAATGTGTTGCTGGATTCTGATTGCTAGAATTTCGTTAAGGATTTTTGCATCCATGTTCATCAGTGATATTGGCCTGTAGTTTTCTTTTTTTGTGGCATCTTTGTCAGGTTCTGGTATTAGGGTGATGGTGGCCTCATAGAATGAGTTTGGAAGTTTACCTTCCTCTGCAATTTTCTGGAAGAGTTTGAGTAGGACAGGTGTTAGCTCTTCTCTGGATTTTTAGTAGAATTCAGCTGTGAAGCCATCTGGACCTGGGCTTTTGTTTGCTGGAAGATTTCTTGATTACAGTTTCAATTTCTGTGCTTGTGATGGGTCTGTTAAGATTTTCTATTTCTTCCTGGTCCAGTTTTGGAAAGTTGTACTTTTCTAAGAATTTGTCCATTTCTTCCACGTTGTCCATTTTATTGCCATATAATTGCTGATAGTAGTCTCTTATGATCCTTTGTATTTCTGTGTTATCTGTTGTGATCTCTCCAATTTCATTTCTAATTTTATTGATGTGATTTTTCTCCCTTTGTTTCTTGATGAGTCTGGCTAATGGTTTGTCAATTTATTTATCCTTTCAAAGAACCAGCTTTTGGTCTTTGTTGATTTTTGTCTATGGTCTCTTTTGTTTCTTTAGCATTTATTTCTGCTCTAATTTT
>NW_011430592.1:0-725 GCF_000754665.1 Bison bison bison
TTTACCTGTGCGTTTGGGTCTCCGGGCTCGGCCCCAGCTCCGTGGAAACAGCCCCTGAGAAAAGATCTCCCAGAACCGCTTTTCCCCCAGGCGGGAAGTGGAGTTCGCAGAAAGCGGAACAAGCAAGCCTGCTCAGGGCAAGTAGAGGCAGCCAACTGGCCTGTGTTTGAAAGCCTCTATTTGGAAGGAACGGGTTAGCTTCTCCAAAAGAAGAGGTCTGCGGGGAGCGAGCTCCGCCTCTGGCAAAGGTCATGAGGAAGGAGGCTTGGCATACGCAAAGGCGGGATCAAGCCTCAGGAGTCTCCCTGGAAATTCTTGAGCAATCTACCCCCAAAACCAGACTCTGCCTACTTTCTGCTTTGTGCTTTCACCTACACCTCTGACTTTACGGGGGGCTGTCCCCCACGACCTCTGTGAAAAAAAGAGTTAGCTTACAGCTCCAGTTAATAATTCCTGGGTGTGACAGTGTTTAACCTACAAACTCCTTTGGAAATCCTCTAGCCTGCCTGAATAGGTTTTTCCGGCCACATGTGATTGTTCAGAGCCTTCCAACTGTGAGAGGCAGGAGATGTTCTAAACTGTCTAAACACAGATTCTTTTGAGTAGTTAAAAGATTGATTAGAAATTGTATTGGTGAAGGGATTTTCACTTGTTGGGCCAATGTTTGCTGCTAAGTTTCCATATCCCTTACCGCTGTGTCCCTGGCAGTGTATTGATTAATATAG
>NW_011430593.1:0-870 GCF_000754665.1 Bison bison bison
CATTCATCAATTAATAGATAATATTTGGATGGTGTATTCTTTGTGGCTCTTGTGAGTAATGCTGTTGGGAACACTGTTTTTGAATGGACTTAATAGTTTCAGGGATTTTTTTTTAATATATATATATACAAAAGAGTGAGATTTCTGGATCATATGGCTACTATATATTTAATTTTTGAGGTACTGACAAACCAAAGTGGTTGTACCATTTTAGAGCAATATATTTTCAACAATATATTTCAGCAGTATATTTTCAACATTTTTCAACAATATATGAAGATTCGTTTTCTCCACATCCTCTGCAGCACTTGTTATTTTTCCTGGTTTTGATTATAGCCAAGCTAATGTGTGTGAAGTAGTATTTCAATGAAACTGATTTACATTTTGCTAAGGGCTTCCCTGTTGGCTCAGAAGGTAAAGTGTCTGCCTGCAATGCAGGAGACCTGGGTTTGATTCCTGGGCCAGGAAGATCCCCTGGAGAAGGAAATGACAATCCACCCCAGCACTCTTGCCTGGAAAATCCCATGGATGGAGGAGCCTGATAGGCGACAGTCCATGGGGTCGCAAAGAGTCGGACACGACTGAGCGACTTAATTTCTTTCACTTTCAATCATGTTAAGCAGTATTTTTGGTGAAATGTCTATTCAAATTCTTTCCTGGTTGTTAAAAGTTTTTAATTGTTGTAAAAAAAAATCTAACTTAAATTTTCACCATTTTAACCATTTTTACATGCTAAGTATTTCACATACTTTCATCAGCCTTTTTGGAGAAAGAAATGGCAACCCACTCCAGTATTCTTGCCTGGAGAACCCCATGGACAAAGGAGCCTGATGGGCTACAGTCCATGTGAAAGCAAAGACTCATACATGA
>NW_011430594.1:0-532 GCF_000754665.1 Bison bison bison
CATCACTTGATGAGGTTCTCCACCAGCTTTGTGTGAGTTCCTGGATTCATGTCAATGTGCTGCATTAACCTAGAATTCACAGTTTCTGCTCTTCTCCCCTAATGTGTGGTGGATGTTTTTATATAGCAGTTTAAATACACGATTATGCAAATAAAATGACTTTCAAATTAAAATACAAGATTCTTACAGACAGTAAACTACTCCAGCTTCACTTCTACTCATACATCTGGAAAGTTTTTCTACTGTTGATAACAAGTTGATGGACAGAATTTACCATTTACATCAAGTCAACTTGTCGCATAGGAAAAATCACTTTTACCTGACAACTTGCTGTAAAATAAAAATATTAATATATAACCGTTCCATACTTCCTGCAGGGACGTGGAAAGACCATCTTTCTGAGCTCATCTGTGCTCAAACACGGCCCACACAGCTGTCTGTCTTGGCGTCAAATGGGCAGGCGACACCACCTGCATTTGCTGGTTGTCCCATTCACCCCCTGCCTTTCCCCCGGAGCATCCCGCTCGGCCGA
>NW_011430595.1:0-541 GCF_000754665.1 Bison bison bison
GCCTGGCTCCTAGGTCCGAAGGGAAGGCGAGAGCTGAGCTGAGGCACCAGTCAGGCACCAGTCACGTCTCCCACACTCCCGCAGCCTGCTCCTTCCCGGGCGCGAACGCTAGAAGCTGGGCAGGGCTTGGGGAGGCTCGCCCAGCCCAGAGCAGCCTCTCGGCCGGGGCTCTGTGCTATCGCGCCTGGGCGCAGAGCTGGAGCTCCGCCGGCGTGGAAGCTCACTCGGTCCTTCCCAGTAACAGGCTTGCAAGCACCCGCCGGCAGCCAGGCTCTCTCTCCCGCGTTCCGGGCATTGGGCTCCAAACCTGGGACCAAAGTACTGCCCGGAGCTCACTGATCATGGGCTGGTTCCCCTGCGCTGCGGCTGTGCTAGGGAGCCCAAACGCACAGGGGAAGCCCGCACAGCACATCCACCTGCCTCTAGGCGGGAGGGCAGCTCCAGGGAAGGCCCGGTCTGGCAGGCGCTTTCTGGGCACAAACGGAGCAACACTCTGGCTGTGGAGCTGCCTCCCCAAGCCAGGGGCACCGGGACCCTGATT
>NW_011430596.1:0-848 GCF_000754665.1 Bison bison bison
GCCGGGGAGGCATTCCACTCTGGACAAAGGTCATGAGGAAGGAGGCTCGGCATACGCAAATGCGGGATCGAGCCTCAGGAGTCCACCCGGATATTCTCGAGCATCTCCCCCCCCAAAAAAACCGGAGTCTGCCTACTGTATTGCTTTGTGCTCTCACCTCTGATTTCAATGGGGGCTGTCACCCACCACCATCTCGCTCTCTCTGTCAAGGAGTTAACTTACAGCTCCAATTCATAAAGTTCCTTGTCATTCTTCCCTTTAACTTCCAGCTGAGTCTCCATCTGGAGCACGGAACCCACCAGGCTTCCTAATTATGCCTGGGCTGCTAAGACCCACTCGAGAAGGTGTCTAGGGTGAGGCACCTTTCGCTATTCGAGAGGGCGCCTGCGGCCTACGTAAGTGGTGCAAACTTCTTGTCTTGAAGTTTGATTCGTCCTCCGCCTAAACTAAGCTACTCAGTCTCTTTTCTCCACCGAATTTTCCTACTGAGCTCTCCTCATACTATTCTTCTTGACATCTCTGAATAGCATATAAATAGTCGCCTAGGCAATCTCTCCTTCCAATACCCTGGATCAGTTGGGGCTGGTCCCCGGCAGGTGGCGACCGAACAGGGACCTCAGGAGGCAATACTCAAAGAGCTGAGCAGACACGAACCACGCAATCAGCAGGCAATAAGCATGGAGCTCAGCAGTGACGAATCATGCTGCTCAACTGGCAATAATCAAGCACGTGACCAGGCAGGAATCACGCAGCTCAGCAGGCCCTGATCACGTGACTCTTCAGGCACTGATCACGTGGCTGATCAAGTCCAGATCACGTGACTGAGCATGCACTGATCACGTGGCTAT
>NW_011430597.1:0-632 GCF_000754665.1 Bison bison bison
AGTGAGAGAGAGAGAGAGACATGGGGAGACCAGTCTTTCGAGGAACTGATCCCAATTCTTTATTTTCCAGAGTCTGTTTTTATACACTGAGATGTTATACAAAAGTCATGTGGGGACAGCAGTCCTGACTTTTATTAAAGTCAGGTGCTTCACACAAATGTATACAGAGGTCTTAGGGGTGTTACATCATCTTCTGGCCAGGGGGCCTGCTGACAATTTATGACCCTCTCCTTGTGACAGTGGTCAGTCAACCAGAACACTTTTTTTCTCAAAAGGGTGAAAAAACAGAAGCCACCCAAATAAAGTTACATTCCTATAGGGTGAGGGTGTAGTGGGTTTTAGGAAAAGAATTTACTTAGCCTAAGGTCTAAACATGATTAATATCAAAAGGTTAATACTTATTTCTTCTATATATTCATTAATGTGTGTAAGGGCAGGGGATGTAGGAGACTTAGCAACGAAACATTGGGCTCAACAAATGAAAAACCCTTCACCAATACAGTTTCTAATCAGCCCATTATACTTATACTAATAGTTTTCTAACTTTTCTAAGGAACCTGTTTTTAGAAGGTTTAAAGCATCTCGTAGCCTCTCGACGGTTGGGAGGCTGTGGAGCAATCACATGTGGCCGG
>NW_011430598.1:0-639 GCF_000754665.1 Bison bison bison
GGTGCATTGGAAGAGGGCCTCATCTCCAGGTGAGGCAGGAACCTCAGGGTTCCTCTGATTTCAGACTCCGATCGCAGGGTCCCTGCAGACTGGGGACAGGAGAGTCAGGCCTCGTCTTGGGTTGAGGCATGGAACTCCGCTTGCCTCTCGAGGTGTCCCCGGGGAGAGAGGCCACTTGTCGAGCGGTATTTGGAACCTGGGGGTCTTTTCCGGACGATGAACGGGCGAGTCATTGCCCCCTTCGTGTTGACTTCATTCACAGGGTGGAGTTCGGAGAGGTGTCCGGGCATCGGGTTCTTACCAAGAGGGGACCGGGAAATCGGGGTGCTTCGCAATGTGGAAGCACCCACGAGGCCACGTCTGGAATGTCGTCGTGAGACCGGCCTCATCCTGAGGTGCGACCGGAAGGTCGGGAACCCCTTCCAGACAAAGCAGGGGAGTCGACCCTCCTGTCGAGATCAGGAGGGTAAAGGGGCTCAGAGGAAGTGGTGCCGGGAAAAACCTCGGTGTTCCTCTCCAGGGAGACTGGGATGCCGGGGAACTTTGTGGGGGCGCATCAAGGGTGCAAGACCGTTTCGACCTCCAGTTCCAACGTTGGACTTCTCCTGAGACGCGTAGCGGAAAGGGCTTCATCTGCGA
>NW_011430599.1:0-663 GCF_000754665.1 Bison bison bison
TCTCTCAGCTTTTGCTTGTCTGCAAAGCTTTTGATTTCTCCTTCATACTTGAATGAAATCCTTGCTGGGTACAATAATCTGGGCTGTAGGTTATTTTCTTTCATCATTTTAAGTATGTCTTGCCATTCCCTCCTGGCTTGAAGGGTTTCTATTGAAAGATCAGCTGTTATCCTTATGGGAATTCCCTTGTGTGTTATTTGTTGTTTTTCCCTTGCTGCTTTTAATATTTGTTCTTTGTGTTTGATCTTTGTTAATTTGAGTAATATGTGTCTTGGAGTGTTTCGCCTTGGGTTTATCCTGTTTGGGATTCTCTGGGTTTCTTGGACTTGGGTGATTATTTCCTTCCCCAGTTTAGGGAAGTTTTCAACAATTATCTCCTCAAGTATTTCTCATGGTCTTTCTTTTGTCTTCTTCTTCTGGAACCCCTATGATTCGAATGTTGTAGCGTTTAATATTATCCTGGAGGTCTCTGAGATTGTCCTCATTTCTTTTAATTCGTTTTTCTTTTATTCTCTCTGATTCATTTATTCTACCATTCTATCTTCTAATTCACTAATCCTATCTTCTGCCTCTGTTATTCTACTATTTGTTGCCTCCAGAGTGTTTTTAATTCTATTTATTGCATTATCATTGTATATTGACTTCTTTTTTATTCTTTAGGTC
>NW_011430600.1:0-558 GCF_000754665.1 Bison bison bison
AAGCCCATTAGGTGGGGCTGAGCAAGGCAGGTAAGCATGGAGTGCTGGAGGCCAACCAGGGTAATGAAGGTCTGTCTCCCCAGAGCCCTGTGGGGAGCATCAGTGGCTTATAACCCACTGAGTAAAATAGAAAGTCACAAGCCCATACAGACATAGGCAAAAACAAAACTTAAAAATAAATGGAGAGGACTTCCTGGTTGGTGCAGTGGGTAAGAATCCGCCTGCCAATGCAGGGGACACGGGTTTGGATCCCTGGTCCGGGAAGATTCCACATGCTGCAAGGTAACTGAGCCTGTGACCACAACTCCTGACCTGCAAGCTCTAGAAGCCACGAGCCGCAGCTACAGCTGAGTCCAAGCGCCGAGAGCCTGCGCTCCTCAACAGAAGTCCCTGCAGTAATAAGCCCACGCACCGCAACTAGAGGAAGCCTTTGCCCGGCAATGAAGACTCAGCACAGCAAAAAATGAATTCATTTAAATAAACAGAAGCCAAAACATCTCCTTAGTAAAAGTGCAACTCACAAATGTAGAAAATGATGTAATTAAAAACAACCCATTT
>NW_011430601.1:0-582 GCF_000754665.1 Bison bison bison
CTATTTCTTCCTGGTCGAGTTGTGGAAAGTTGTACTTTTCTAAGAATTTGTCCATTTCTTCCTCGTTGTCCATTTTATTGGCATATAATTGTGGATAATAGTGTCTTATGATCCTTTGTATTTCTGTGTTGTCTGTTGTGATCTCTCCATTTTCGTTTCTAATTTTATTGATTTGATTTTTCTCCCTTTGTTTCTTGATGAGTCTGGCTAATGGTTTGTCAATTTTATTTATCCTTTCAAAGAACCAGCTTTTGGCTTTGTTGGTTTTTGCTATGGTCTCTTTTCTTTCTTTTGAATTTATTTCTGCTCTAATTTTTTAGATTTCTTTCCTTCTACTAACCCTGGGGTTCTTCATTTCTTCCTTTTCTGTTTGCTTTAGGTGTAGAGTTAGGTTATTTATTTGACTTTTTTCTTGTTTCTTGAGGTGTGCCTGTATTGCTATGAACTTTCCCCTTAGGACTGCTTTTACCGTGTCCCACAGGTTTTGGGTTGTTGTGTTTTCACTTTCAATCGTTTCTATGCAAATTTTGATTTCTTTTTTGATTTCTTCTCTGATTTGTTGGTTATTCAGCAGCGTGTTGT
>NW_011430602.1:0-606 GCF_000754665.1 Bison bison bison
GTCGAGGGACCCCAGGGTGTCCTGCCTCAACCCGAGAAAGACCTCGAGAGACCTTCTTCAACACGTCTCGAGGCCAGATTCCCCTACTATGACTTGAGAGCAATGACGCGCTCCCCCTCGCCATTCGCATGGAGACCCGACTTCCTTGGCCCCCCACGAGAGACTCACTGACCTCGCCGTCGTACCTCGTGAGAAACCGCACACTGGGGCCGCCGCTCGAAAACACCCCGAGCCTCCCCGTCATCACGACTTGAGGGCCTTCGTCTCCTGTATGGCCTAGAGACCAATCTCTCGACCTCTCTCCAAACGCCTCAGGAGGCTTGACTCCCTTTAGTAAACCCCAGTGAGCTCCAAGAGATACCCGTCGCGACTCGAGAGCAGAGCGGGTTTCTTTGTTTCCACTCGAGATGCATGCCTGTCTCCCCGGGTGCATCTGCAATGCAACCCCGAGATCCCTTTCGCCCCTGGAGAGGAACACTGGCTTCTGGACACAAGCCTAGATGAGGTCTGTTGGCCCTGCCAGTCACTCGAGAGCAATCCCCAGCTTTCCTTCGCAACTCGAATGGAAAGATTGGACTTCCCTGGGCCAACACAAGAGGCATCCTG
>NW_011430603.1:0-524 GCF_000754665.1 Bison bison bison
AATTATTTGCCTAGAGCCTACCCTCAGATTAGTGCTGCGGCTCTACGAGCATGAAATAAACTTCCAAATTCTGATAAAAAGACTAAAGATTTATCTAAAATTCTCCAGGGGCCAGATAAACCATACCAAGATTTTGTTGCCCGCCTGCTTGAGACAATTGGTAAAATGATAGGAGATGAACAGGCGGGAATAGTGTTGGCTAAACAGCTTGCTTATGAGAATGCCAATTCAGCTTGTCAGGCTGCCCTGAGACCTTACAGAAAAAAGGGAGGCTTATCCGATTATGTACGGATTTGTGCTGATATCGGCCCTTCGTATGTTCAAGACATAACTTTGGCCACGACATTACAAGGGTTATTGCCTTAGCTGGTTTTAGGAGACGGCTTGATAATCATTATCTCTCGGATAAAATTTTACAATTTGCTCACTATCACCAATTTCTCTTCCCAAAAATCGTTGTTTCTCAGCCCCTTGCTGACGCCCTAACTGTATTTACTGATGGCTCTTCTAATAGAATAGCTAGT
>NW_011430604.1:0-543 GCF_000754665.1 Bison bison bison
CAGGGAGAAGGTGGGGTTGTGCCGGGTGTGAAAACAGTTGTCATTTTACTCATCTCTGGGTTTCTAAGTCCCCTCTTTGACAGAGTCATTGTTCTCTGACGGGGGCGGGACATGGGACAGGACCCTGACCCGGGCTGCCAAGGAGCCATCTTTAGGATGGAGACCAGGAAGAAAGAAGTTTGTGTGTGGCCGGCTTGCTCCTTTCCCCCCCAGTCTTTTTTTTTTTTTCTTTTCCTTATTGGGCTTTGTTTTGTTTTCATAACACAACAAGGGCCCTGGGGGTGTGTAAAAGCATTGTGGAATACTTGGTGGGGGTAGCGTGTCCAGACCGAGCAGGACGCCAAGGCAGAAGGCTGTGGGCAGGTGGTGAGCCCACAGAGGTGGCCTGGCCGGCGCCTGGCTTGGAAACACCTCCCGGGATCAGCCGCAGCCGGCTGGCAAGGAGCTGAGGACAGGGGCTCTCTTCCTGCCTGCGCAGGGAGCCTGGGGCCAGGCCTCAGCCTTTCTGGCTGACCCCTGCCTGGAAGGCACCCTCCCAAATAG
>NW_011430605.1:0-607 GCF_000754665.1 Bison bison bison
TGACATCTCAGAACCGGGGCTGAGACAGCCATCCCTCCCCGGGCCCCCCTCGGTGGCCGGGATGGGGGTGGGGTGGGGGAGTGTGAGGTTAGGGAGACGGGCGTGGGGGGGGCTGGGCTAAGGGTCGGGTCGGGGGGGGGGGGGGTGCGGCGCGCGAGGCGAGGGGACCGTCCCAGTCCCCCTGAGAAGTGAAGGCAGGTTCCGTCCCCCTGAGAACTTCCTGCCTTCAGGCGTGTGAGAGGCGTAGGTTTCTCTCCAATCCACGGCCACGCATCATCTTCCGCCCTGTTCAAAAACACAGACAAAAAAACGTGTTTGTTTATCTCGGCTTGTTTCTGGCCGAGGCCAAAGACCTCTTCAAGCGTGTCCAAAGGGTCTGACAGGATGGGAGGGTGCAGGTCAATCCATGTGTCAAGAGATCCAGAGAACCTGTCACAACTAGTGACTCGGGCCTTTTTCAGAAACAGGCCCATCTGGATGTATTCCCTGGACAGGAGTCACCCCAGAAGTTTCCTTGAAGGGATCGAGTTGCCGGAGTCGGGGTCGTGGCCCCCGCCGCCGCCGCCGCCGCCGCCGCCGCCGCCGCCGCCGCCAAAGGGCCCCCTCA
>NW_011430606.1:0-624 GCF_000754665.1 Bison bison bison
ACAGGGTGGAGTTCGGAGAGGTGTCCGGGCATCGGGTTCTTATCAAGAGGGGACCGGGAAATCGGGGTGCTTCGCAATGTGGAAGCACCCACGAGGGCACGTCTGGAATGTCGTGGTGAGAACGGCCTCATCCTGAGGTGCGACCGGAAGGTCGGGAACCCCTTCCAGACAAAAGCAGGGGAGTCGACCCTCCTGTCGAGATCAGGAGGGTAGAAGAGGCTCAGAGGAAGTGGTGCCGGAAAAACCTCGGGTGTTCCTCTCCAGGGAGACCGGGATGCCGGGGAACTTCGTGGGGGCTCATCAAGGGTGCCAAGTACCGTTTCGACCTCCAATTCCTAACGTGGGAGTTCTTCGGAGACGCTGTAGCGGAAAGGGCTTCATCTTGCGATGACGGGGAACCACGTGGTTTTTCTCGAGTTGCGGCGGGATTCTCGAGTTACGACGGGGAATTCAGGATGCCTCTTGTGTTGGCCCAGGGAAGTCCAATCTTCCATCCGAGTTGCGGAGGAAAGCTGGGGATTGCTCTCGCGTGACTGCAGGGCCAATAGACCTCATCTAGGCTTGTGTCCAGAAGCCAATGCTCCTCTCCAGGGGCGACCGGGATCTCGGGGTTGCATTCCAGAC
>NW_011430607.1:0-719 GCF_000754665.1 Bison bison bison
GGGGTGGTTCTCGAGCGGCGGCCCCAGGGTGCGGTTTCTCACGAGGTACGACGGCGAGGTCAGTGAGCCTCTCGTGGGGCGCCAGGGAAGTCGGGTCTCCATGCGAGTGGGGAGGGGGAGCGCGTCATTGCTCTCGAGTCATGGTAGGGGAACCTGGCCTCGAGACGTGTGGAAGAAGGTCTCTCGAGGTCTTTCTCGGGTTGAGGCAGGAACCCCTGGCTTCCCTCGACTTGTGCAGGTGACCTCAGGGGGCTTCTCATGGTGGCTCTGAGAAGTCAGGGAAACTGGAGGTGGGGGGCGCGCCTCTCGGGACTCCACGGGGTTTGGTGCATTGGAAGAGGGCCTCATCTCCAGTTGAGGCAGGAACCTCAGGGTTCCTGTGATTTCAGACTCCGATCGCAGGGTCCCTGCAGACTGGGGACAGGAGAGTCAGGCCTCGTCTTGGGTTGAGGCATGGAACTCCGCTTGCCTCTCGAGGTGTCCCCGGGGAGAGAGGCCACTTGTCGAGCGGTATTTGGAACCTGGGGGTCTTTTCCGGACGATGCACGGGCGAGTCACTGCCCCTTCGTGTTGACTTCATTCACAGGGTGGAGTTCGGAGAGGTGTCCGGGCATCGGGTTCTTACCAAGAGGGGACCGGGAAATCGGGGTAGCTTCGCAATGTGGAAGCACCCACGAGGCCACGTCTGGAATGTCGTCGTGAGACCGGCCTCATCCTGA
>NW_011430608.1:0-550 GCF_000754665.1 Bison bison bison
AGGAAGTGCGTGGGATTTGGAAGTTCACCAATCCCGAAATGGCTGTGTGCCAACCCAGTGTATCACCAGGGGAGCCCTGCTGGGCGGCACTGCTGGATGCTCAGGGCCAGGCTGGTCCCACAGGAGCCGTCTGCATGACCAAAGGTGTGGCAGTCCAGCTGTGTGGCCGTAAGCAAGGGCTGGATGCGTTCTTTAAGGGTATGTGGGAGAAGGGGCAGGGGAGGGGGGTGGTAAATCTTCCAGATTCTTCCTCTAGCCAGCTGTACTAAGTATCAAAGAATTTAGGGACTTGTTTCCCTAAAGCAGAAAGTGCAGCCTGACCAAGCCCACATGCCTCATTTATTTGGGCCACCCAGTGTGTGGTTGGGTAACACACTTTAAAGATGGGAGATTGCAAAATCTGACTTGCCTAGGCTAGTGGGTCTATGAGTGTGGCAATTCCCAGAGTCAGTATTGCAACCAGTCCTGGGCCACGCAGAGGGCACAGCGCCCCCCAGCTCACTCCCATACCATCAAACCACAGCCTGCATCCCTGGCATGGATAAACTGA
>NW_011430609.1:0-514 GCF_000754665.1 Bison bison bison
GCAGATCCTTTGAGAACCTATAGAGGGGCCTCTTCCCTCACCACAAAACCTGGGTGTCAGGGAAGGCTTTCCAGAGGCACCATTTCGTTGAGGTCCATAGGTTGAACCTAGGTAAACCAGGGTTGAGATGCAGGAAGAATTTCAGGCAGGGAAAATAGCATCTTGGAAGGCTATGTGACCAGGGAAACTTAGGACATTCAAGAAACGAAAAATGCCCTATGGGATGGAAGCCAAAGAGTGCAGAGGGCATTCCAGGCAAAAGACATCAGAGAAGAACGTGAGGAGCAAGCCTGAAGGGAAGTGGTCGTATCTTCAATATGCTGGGAAAATACGAGAGCCGTTGGAGCAGGGAGGTGACAGCATTGCATCTGCATTTCCGAAAGGTCATCTTGCTCCACGTCACTAATGATTGGAGAGGCTCAACTCCAAACTCCAAGGAGGGACCACTTCACATGATCCGACTGGGCCTCACTGCGATGTCTGTCAATAACCGATGCTGGAGAAGATGTGGAGC
>NW_011430610.1:0-528 GCF_000754665.1 Bison bison bison
ATTGTTTAAGAAAGATGAGGTTGTAAAGTTAACCTGTTTCACAGTCCCTGGCAACCCACTCCAGTATTATGATCCAGGAAGTCCCACGGACAGGAGCCTGACAGGCTATAGTCCATGGGGTCGCAAGAGTTGGACACGACTGAACAACTGAGCACCATACTTTTCGTGGCTATAGTATATAGTCTTATTGGTCACAGAGCCCACAAGAACTCTAACACCAACCCATGTACATTACGAAAGCTCCATCTAGGCCTGAAAATAAAACCGTAGGCCTTAATGTCTATTTTGCTTTCCATCTATGCTTATAGGCTAGCTGGCCATATAGCTTTGTACCAACTGATAGAGTTTTCTTCCTAAGAGTATTCTTATTAAAGCTGAACAATGAAGGAATACATTTGAAATACATGAATACCTGTGGGTAGTTTAGAAATAAAAGATCAGGTTAAGAGTAGGGAAACCAGGGTGCATAAAGCAAACTCAACCCATATAAACATGTATCTTTTCACGTTTGTACATATTAATTAGGAG
>NW_011430611.1:0-653 GCF_000754665.1 Bison bison bison
AATTTCTCTGGCACGTGGTATCTTCCTGGGTAAGAGATCGAACTTGAGTGTCTTGCATCATCAAGCAGATTCTTTACCACTGAGCCACCAGAGAAGCCCCTTGCCCCCCTCACCCTTTTTTGTAGCTTACTGGATCTAATAGGTGTGCAGTGCTACTTCATTGCTGTTTTAGATTGTAATTTCCTAATGATATATGATTTTGAGTATTTTTGATATGCTGATTTACTATGTGTATCTTTTCTTTGGCCAGGTGTTCAGATTTATACGCCTTTAATGAGGTTGTTTGTTCCAGATATTTTGTATATTGGGAGCACAATCCTTTATCATATATGTATTTTGTCAATATATTTTTCTGTGGCTTGTGTTTAAGTTTTGTGAATGAGGTTTTTTCACAGTTTAAATTTATAATTTTTAAAGTTAATATTGTAAATTTTATGTCCTTTTTGGATAGACTTTAGTGTTTTGTTTTGTTTTGGTTAAATTTCATAAGCAAAACTAAGGTACTGTAGATACAGTTTTAAGCAAAGCTGAGGTACCATAGATACAATTTTGCCTTTTGTCTGTTGAGAAGTTTGAGTGAGGTTGGTGTACATTGTAAAATTATGTCTACATTCATTTGACTGGATATGGCTTCCAGTTATTTGTATAATTGG